>NC_081571.1:63805644-63929012 GCF_022355385.1 Mustela nigripes
CCGATGCGGGACTCGATCCCAGGACCCTGAGATCATGACCTGAGCCAAAGGCAGCGGCTTAACCCACTGAGCCACCCAGGCGCCCTTTTTTTTTTTTTTTAAGATTTTATTTACAGACAAATTAGCTTTTAATCTGAGTGTAATAAGATATGAGGAAGGGCACTATATCATAACTAAAGAGTCTAACCAACAAGAAGAACTAACAATTGTAAGCATTTATGCCCCTGACATGGAAACAGCCAATTATATAAACCAATTTATAACAAAATTAAAGAAACACATGATTAATAATATAATAATATTAGGGAACTTTAAACAAAACAAAACAAACAAAAAAATCGTAGGGAAATTTAATACCCTACTCACTTCAATGGACAGATTATCTAAGTAGATCAAAGAAACAAAGGTTTTGGATGACACACTGTATAAGATGGACTTCACAGATATATTCAGAGCATTCCATCCCAAAGCAACAGAATACCCATTCTTCTTGACTGCATATGAAATATTCTCCAGAATAGATCACATACTGGGTCATAAATCAGTACCAAAAGATTGGAATAATTTCCCACATATTTTCAGACCACAATGTCTGAAACTTGAACTTGATCTACAAGAGGAAATTTGGAAAGAACTCAAATACCTGGAGGTTAAAAATCAACCCACTAAAGAATGAATGGGTCAACAGGAAATTTTAAAAGAATTTAATAAATTAATAGAAACAAATGAAAATATAAAACAACTGTTTAAAATCTTTGGGATGTAGCAAAGGCAGTCCTAAGAGGGAAGTATATAGCAATAGAAGCTTTTCTCAGGAAACAGGAAAGGTCTCAAATATACTACCGAACCTTACACCTAAAGGAGCTGGAGAAAGAACAGCAAATGAAGCATAAATCCAGCAGGAGAAAAGAATTAATAAAGACTAGAGTAGTAATCAGTGAAATAGAAACCAAAAGAATGGTAGCACAGATCAAAGAAACTAGGAACTCGTTCTTTGAAAGAATTAATAAGAGGAAACCCCTGGCCAGACTTATCAAAAAGAAAAGAGAATAGACCCAAAGACATCAAATCATGAATGAAAGAGGAGAGATCACAACCAACACCAAAGAAATACTAGCAATTGTAAGAACATACTATGAGTAACTATATGCCAATAAATTAAGCATTCTGGAAGAAACGGATGTATTCTTAGACATGTTTAAACTACCAAAACTGTAAAAGGAAAAAAATAGAAAACATGAACAGACCCATAACCAGCAACAAAACTGAAGCACTAATCAAACATCTCCCAGCTAACACAAGTCCAGGCCCAGAAGGCTTCCCAGAGGAATTCCATCAAACACTTAAAGAAGGACTAATACATTTTTTTCCTGATGCTGTTTAAAAAAATAGAAATGGAAGGAAAACTTCCAAACTCATTCTATGAGGCCAGCATTACCTTGATCCCAAAACCAGATAAAGACCCCACCAAAAAGGAGAGTTACAGACCAATAACCCTGAGGAACATGGATGTCAAAATTTTCATCAAAACTCTAGCTAATAGGATCCATGAGTACATTAAAAGGATTATTCACCACAACTAAGTGGGATTTATTCCTGGGCTGCATGGGTGGTTCAACATCCTCAAATCAATCAATGTGATACACTACATTACTAAAAGAAAGGAAAAGAACCATATGATCTTCACAATGGAAAAAGAAGAAATGCAAAAAAAAGCACTTGACTAAGTATAGCATTCTTTCTTAATTAAAAGTCTCTATGGTGCAGGGATAGAAGGGACATATGTCAATATCATAAAAGCCATATATGAAAAGCCCACAGTGACTGTCATTCTCAGTGGGGAAAAACTGAGCACCTTCCCTCTAAGGGTAGGAAAATGACAGGGATGTCCACTATCACCACTGTTGTTCAACATAGAACTAGAAGTCCTTGCCTCAGCAATTAGACAGCAAAAAGAAATAAAACAACTGAATCAGCAAAGAAGAAATAAAATTCTCACTCTTTACAGATGACATGATACTCTGTGGAAAACCCAAAAGACTCCACCCCAAAATTGGTAGAACTCATAAATAATTCAGCAATGTGACAGGATATAAAATCAATGCACAGTAATCAGTTGCATTTTTATACACTAACAATGAGACAGAAGAAAAAGAAATTAAGGAGTCAATCCCATTTACAACTGCACCAAAATCCATAAGATACCTAGGAATAAACTTACTAAAGAGGAAAAAGATCTATGCTGAGAAAATTATAGAACACTCATGAAAGAAATTGAGGAAGTCATAAAGAAATGGAAAAATGTTCTGTACTCATGGATTGGAAGAATAAATATTGTTAAAATGTCTGTGCTATATACTATCTAGAGCAATCTATACATTCAAGAAATCCCTGTCAAAATACCATCAGCTTTTTTTACAGAGCTGGAACAAGCAATCTTACAATTTGTATGAAACCAGAAAAGATCCTGAATAGCCAAAGAGATGTTGAAAAAGAAAACCAAAGCTGGTGGCATCACAATTCCAGACAGGCAAATGGATGAACAGAATACAGAACCTAGAAATGGACCCTCAACCCTATGGAACTAATCGTTGACAAGGCAGAAAAGAGTACCCAGTGGAAAAAAAGACAGTCTCTTCAACAAATAGTGTTGGACAAATTGGATAGCCACATGCAGAAGAATGAAGCTGGACTATTTTCTTACCCATACACAAAAATAGACTTAAAATGGATCAACAGCCTAAATGTGAGACAGGAATCCATCAAAATCCTAGAGATGGGGTGCCTGGGTGGCTCACTCAGTTGAGCTTCTGACTCTTGATTTTGGCTCAGGTCATGATCTCAGGGTTGTGAGATCAATCTCTGTGTCTGGCACCATGCTCAGTGGGGAGTCTGCTTGGGATTTTTCTCTCTCTTCTCTCTGCCCCTTCTGCCACTTGCATGCTCATGCATAATCTCTATTTCCTTCCCTATCTCTCAAATAAATAAAATCTTAAAAAAAATAATCTTAGAGGAGAGCACAAGCAGTATCCTCTATGACCTTGGCTGCAGCAACTTCTTGCTAGACATGTCTTCAAAGGCAAGGTTAAGAAAACAAAAATGAAATATTAGTACCTCATTAAAGATAAAAGGCTTTTGCATGACAACAAAACAATAGTTGACAAGATCAAAAGACAACTGAGAGAATGGGAGAAGATCTTTGCAAATGTTTTATCAGATAAAAGGGCTAGTATCCAAAACCTATAAAGAACTTATCAAACCCAAATAATCCAATCAAGAAATGGGAAGAAGACATGAACAGAGATTTCTCCAAAGAAGCCATACAAATAGACTTCAGACCATGAAAAAATGTTCAACATCTCTCGGCATCAGGAAAATACAAATCAAAACCACAATGAGATACCACTCACACCAGTCAGAATGGCTAAAATTAACAAGTCAGGAAGCAACAGATGTTGGTGAAGATATGGAGAAAGGGGAACTCTCTTACACTGTTGGTGGGAATGCAAGCTGGTATAGCCACTCAGGAAAACAGTATGCAGGTTCCTCAAGATGTTAAAAAGAGAACTACCCTACAACCCAGCAACTGCATTGTTATGTATACATAGATACAAAATATCTATGTGTGCAAGTGCTAGTGATCTGAAGGGGCACCTGCCTCCCAATGTGTATAGCAGCAATGTCCATAATATGCAAACTATGGAAGGAGCCTAGATATCCATTGATAGATGAATGGATAAAGAAGCAGTGGTATATATGTTCAATGGAATACTACTCAGCTATCAAAAAAAGAAATCTTGCTATTTGCAATGACATGGATTGAACTAGAGGGTATTATGTAGCAAAATAACTCAGTCAAAGAAATACAATTATCATATGGTCTCACCATGCAGAACTGATGAAACAAAGTAGAGGATTATAGAGGAGGGAAGGGAAAAATAAAACAAGACAAAGTCAGAGAGGGAGACAAACATAAGAGAGTCTTAATTGTAGGAAACAAACTGAGGATTGCTAGATGGGAGGGAAATGGGGGGATTGTGTAACGAGTGATGGACATCAAGGAGGACACATGATGTAATGAGCACTGGTTATTATATAGACTAATGAATTACTGAACTATACCTCTGAATCTAATAATATGCTATATGTTAATTAATTGAATTTAAATGAAAAATAAATGGTGAGTCTTTGAAAAGAAAAATAAAAACTACTCCTTGTATAGAAGCTATGAATATGTATTCAATTAACCCAAGCCAGTTAACTGAAAAGTACTACAAAGAAAATTACAACCAGCATATGAAATTTTTGTCTGCAAACCATTGACCTTTATGTATAAATTACAGCTACTTAAAATTCATAATAGGAGAGAAGAACTTATTTATTACAGTTTGTGCACACACACAAAAACACATACAGAACAGTATGATAAATAAAAATAAAGTTAACAAAAAATAAGGTACAAAACCTGCATTAGGAAAAATGGAGAATATACATGAAGGAAAAAATGTATATTTTTAAAATAGAAATTAATTTCATGGTACTGAATAAGAATATCCACTGACATAAAGTTGAAAATTTTTACTAGATTTTTTGATAAATTAATGTGCACTGTATTTTTTATACTAAATCTTCTCATTCTAAAATTCAGATAGAAAAATAAATCATCAAGACAAACCAAGAAAAGTCTGAAAAGGAAAAGCAATAAATGAAGTCTAGCTCTACAAGTTATTTGAAATACTGCAAATCCTCAACAGAATAATGTGGTAGTATTCTGTGAATAGTTAGATCAATGGTTCAAAGGGAGTATCCTAAAAATGTATGCAAATCACAGAATTAATATATAATAAAAGTAGTATTTCAAGTTAATAATGAAAAAATGAAAATTTTAATCAACTGTGTTTGATAAGTAATTAGTTATTTGGAAAGAAAAGATGATGTGCATCCATCCTTCACATTGTATATCAGGACAAATTATGATCAACTCAGGATTTTAAAAGTAAGAAAATAAAACTGTGAAAGAAGTAAGGAAAAAGAATAAATTATCTTTACTCTTCAAAGTAAATTTGACTTTTAATTTTTTTCCCAAAGATTTATTTATTTGTATGAGAGAGAGTGTGTGTGAGTAAGAGGAGGGGCAGAGGGAAAGAATTCCAAGCAGACTCCCCACTCAGCAGAGCTCAAGGCAGGCTGATCCCACCACGTGGAGACCATGACTCTGAGACCACAACCTGAGCCAAAACCAGGAGTTGGACACTCTAACAACTGAGCCACCTAGTTGCCCCTTGATTTTTAATCTTTAAGTAAAGGAATCTCCATCTTTAATTTTGAACTGAGTCTTGACTTTTAATATTAAAAAGATTTTTTATTTATCAAGAAAAAATCCAAATCAATACTGAAATTGTAATGATATATGTATTTAAAAATATCTGTATGCTTTAATAATACATAAAATACAGATGACACACAAGGAAATATTATAACATAAGCAATGAATTACTCTATTATGTACAGAATCACTATAATTTGAGAAAAAATACCTATCAGCAACACAAAAATTTACACAGAAAAAGTTATTATTTCTAATCACATTCATAAGAAAGATGAAGCTTTAAAGTGTATTAAGATATTGTTTTTTAGCCCTGAAACTGACAAAAATCCAAGAGTTTGTCAGTAGTCATTTGGTGCAGCTACAGGAAAATCTGCTTTGTAGTGCATTACAGGTGAGTCTGCAAATGCCTAAAAGTCTTATGGAGGATAATCTGGCTGTATCTATCATCATGAAATGATCTATGCTTAGTCCTCCCACAAACACTTCAGGGAATTCCCCTTTAGGCATTTATGCAGATATAGAAAATTACATATATCCAACATTGTTTATCAAGATATTATTAGTAACAGCAAAAACTGAAACAAATGCCTATTTACACAGGACTGGTTCACAACAATACAATATGCCAACATAAATGACTATTATGCATCCATCAGAAATACCAAAAGAAAAAAAAATATTAATGAATAAATTGCTGACATACTGATATTTTCTCAAGAGAAAAATTCAACTTGCAATGTAAATTTTATAGTATGTTTCATTTATGTAGGGGATGAATACCAACACATAATCATATTTTTTTAAAGATTTCATTTATTTATTTGACAGAAAGAAAGAGGGAGAGAGAGAGCACAAAGAGGGGGACCACAAGCAGAGAAGCAGGTTGTCTGCTCAGCAGAGTCTGGGGCTCAAACTAAGGACCCCGGGATCATGACCTGAGCTGAAGGCAACCGCTTGAATGACTGAGCCACCTAAGTGCCCCATAACCATATTTTGTAATGAATTACTGGAATAACAGAAAAGAAATGAAATGATTACACAGGGGGAGGACTAAAATGGAGAAAAGAGAGAAAACGGGGTGAGATCAAAACTTCTCAGAGTATAGCTTTGTGTAATGTTCTAAGCTTAGGACCAAGTGAATATACTATCTATAAACTTAAAATGTGATGGTTCATTACTTTTTTAAAATTAACTATCTTTTGATTTGGTTCTTGCTGAACTATCTTGCTGATTTGGTTTTAGCCCATCCTTACTGTTCTGAACATACTGAAAAATATACTTACTATTATCTGAAAATTGTGTTAAAATAAAATACTGAAAATAGTTTTTTTCTGCATATTCTCATTTCAAAAAAAGCAGTTTTTAAAGTATTTTTCTAGAAATGCATTTATTTCATGATATATTAATATTATATAATGTTTATTCTATAACTTAAAATTCTACGGGTTCCTGGGAGGCTCAGTTGGTTAAGCAGCCAACTCTCGATTTTGCCTCAGTTCATGATCTCAGGATCCTGATACTGAGCCCCCACATTCAGCTCAGAGTCTGCTTAAGATTCTCTCCCTCCCACTCTGTCCCTTCCCCTCTCTGCACATACACTCTCTCTCTCTCTTTAAAATAAATAAATAAATAAATAAATAAATAAATAAAATAAAATAAAATAAAATTCTAAAATGATGCATCATGTATTATCACATTAAATGTGCCTCCCAATAAGAATTTGACAATAATTAATTGGATTTCTTGTCATATCAATTTGGTAGATTAAAGGTAGTATTCTTTCATTGGTAAGGGCATACATTTCTTGCCAGCATGTGGTAAAACCATTCCTTCAGGCCAGGTATATTACGAAACAATACTTTAAAATGTCAGTTTATATTGCCTTAGTAAGCAGTGAATTGACAGTGAGATCAGGCTCTAAATTAAAATTGTTTCTGAGATAGCATTAAATCATTTATGAATGAGGAATTCCTTCCAATTTGGGTTATTAATAAAATTTTTGGAAAAATAAAACTGTAATTCTTCATATTTCTACAATGTATCTAATCTTTTGATAATGCATTCATGTAGTGTAAGTATAATAGTTACATTACATTGAAAAATGCATTTAAAAGGTCAAATTTTAGAAATTAGAATTTACTATTATTATTTTTCTGAAAAAAATTATTCCAAGTTTAGGAAAGTATAAAAATAGAAACAAAAATAAAAGCAGTTGTTATTATGTAAACATTATGAAAACATATATAGCAATGAATACAGTTAAATACTCTATTCATTTATTTTTCTTCAGAATATAAAGTGTATAATAACCTTCTGCATGTAGAAATCAGACTATACAATAATCATGAGTTTGTTTTCTAAAAAGAAATTAAACAACATTTCAGTTCAAAAAAGATGAGAATTAGAATAATGCCTTAAGACTGGAAAATGCTCGATTAAAGTCCAGGTTTAGAAGTTTTAAAATCTAACTGTTTCATGAACACCTAGCATACTGAGAATCAAGTTTTCAAATGATAAGTTTTAACAGTTGATGATATAGAAATGGTGATATGATAATGATGATATAATTATTGAAAATGTAGTGGTTAAAGGAGGACGGTTAGCAAGAATACTGCTAGTAAGATTGCCAACTTTATTGTCTATTATAATAGAAAATCAATGTCAGCCACATAAAATTGCCATAGGCGTTAAAAAGGTTATTTCTTTAAAAATGTTAATTTTTACATGCTTTCTGCTTTGTTTTTAGGGATTAATGTAGGAGTTGGAATTAATGTATAAATTCAAGGAAATTGAAACTGGTGTGTGTGTGTGTGGATGTGTGTTTGTATGGAAATGAACAGGTAATCCTAAATTTTCATAAAAATGCAAATAGCGAAATCAGTGTGAAAAGAAGAAATAAATATGCATGAATACCAAATATCAAAACCTGGAAATAAATCTATAGTTGCTAAGTCTGTGCAGCACTGCTATAAAGATATACACACACACAAAAAAAAACCAGAATAGAGTCTATTTTTTTTTTTAAAGATTTTATTTATTTATTTGACAGAGAGAAATCACAAGTAGATGGAGAGGCAGGCAGAGAGAGAGAGAGGGAAGCAGGCTCTCTGCTGAGCAGAGAGCCCGATGCGGGACTCGATCCCAGGACTCTGAGATCATGACCTGAGCCGAAGGCAGCGGCTTAACCCACTGAGCCACCCAGGCGCCCCTAGAGTCTATTTTTTAATTTTTCAATGTTTCATCCTCTCTTCACTTCTACATTTAAATTATAACCTGAATAGTTTTTTGACTAAAATATCATTTTTAAAAGTGTGCAATCTAAAAAGTCACCTCAATTTTTTTTCTGAATGTGCCTTGATTTTGTTTTATTTGTAAAGTATATATACACTCAGTATATATAAATCTACCATTAGAGATCCTTAATTGTCAGCACTTTTAAGACATCATTCTAAGACTCTTAACTATAGAGGACAAATCAGTTTCATAAAAGTTTTAACCAATAAAACATCATTAAGAGCACTCAAGATTTTACTACATGTCTTATATCTGGGAATATTTATTTTATATTTAGGAAGAACTATGTAATTACTTAAAATAAATTATTTAATATTAATCAACTCTTTATATTAATCATTTTTGTTATATAATTTTAAATACTAAAATAACAATAAATTCATTATGTAGGTAATAGAGATTTTTTGTTGAGTAATAATAATACACTTTAATGAGAAGAGTAGTGTTGTTTTATACATCATAAATCTTTTTTTTTTTAAAGATTTATTTATTTATTTAAGAGAAAGAGTGGGGTGGGGGAGGAGGGATAGGGAGAGAGTATCTCCAGCAGACTCCCTGCTGAGTGAGGAGCCCAAAGCAGGGCTTGATCTCAGGACCCTAAGATCATAACCTGGACCAAAACCAAGAGGTGGACCTTAACCTATTGATTCACCCAAGTGCCCCTACACTTCATAAATCTCTTTGATTCCTGGTGTGAAAATAAAAACATCATATCAAAAAAAAAGACACTTCCTTATCAATACAGAAGCGATTTAAAAAATGTTATTGAGTCTGCAATTAAAAATAGAAGCATTCAGGTAGTCTAGTTCAGAGACTAAGTATTTAGGACAAAATACCACATAATCTATACTGCTCATGTACAGCCTAAGAAATTACAATAACTTATCCCTATGAGAAACAAAAAGTTGTACCTCATCCATGTTTCCTTTTCATCTCCTCTGAGGTCCTTCAGTTAATTCCAGAAGTTGGAAATCCTCACTGAGAAAAATGCCCTAATGAAGAGATGCAAATGAAGCCAGAGAACAGGACTCGTGGAAACATGGTTGGCAGGGCAAAGAGGAGGTGCAAAGATTTCAAAACAGGGATGTATTTGACATGACACTGCAGAGATCAAACTGGAGTATTATTTGTGGACCAAATTATATAGATTTTATTTAAAAAATTATTTTATTCCGAGGCGCCTGGGTGGCTCAGTGGGTTAAGCCGCTGCCTTGGGCTCAGGTCATGATCTCGGGGTCCTGGGATCGAGTCCCGCATTGGGCTCTCTGCTCAGCAGGGAGCCTGCTTCCTCCTCTCTCTCTGCCTGCCTCTCCATCTACATGTGATTTCTCTCTGTCAAATAAATAAATAAAATCTTAAAAAAATTATTTTATTCTAAGTGTGATAAGAAGTCATTGAAGGAATTTAAGCCTAGACTTTACCTGATAAATCTAATATTTTAAAGTATAACACTGTTTATTTATTTCAGGAAAATTAGATTGAATTTGGGTAGAGAAACTAATGAAAACTATCCTGAAACTAATGAAAACTATCCTGTCATCACATCCTAGTAAGAAATTGGTGAAGGTGGGAATAGCAATTATAGGGAGATTTGGTGGATTTAGGTAATTATTTTATGGTTTGGGCCAAATATATTTGCCAAAAAATGAAATGTGGGTGATGAAAGAAAGACAGAATTTAATGAAGACTTTGTGGGTTTTATCCTGAACAAACAGATGCATTTTAGAAATTCAGTTATTGAATTATGGAATACAGCACAAGCAACAGATTTCTTTTGAAGATTTTATTTATTTATTTGACACAGAGATCACAAGCAGGCAGAGGGGCAGGGAGAGAGACAGGGGGAAGCAGGCTCCCTGCTGAGCAGAGAGCCTGATGAGGTGCTCAAACCCAGGACGCTGGGATCATGACATGAGCTGAAGGCAGAGGCTTAACCCACTGAGCCTCCCAGGTGCCCCACAAGCAACAGATTTGGGGTGAAAATCTACAGTTGGACATTTGCTATACTAATTCTTTTTTGGAAGTGCCTGTTAGATATACCAGTTAAGTTAGAACTACTATAATTTATACAAGTTGTAAATATAATTTTCCTAACCTGAAGATTTAAGGGAAGTTATTTTATTTCATATCCTTATCCTCAAAAACAGTACAAAGATTTCAAAATGCTAAGTAGTTCTTCAGGGTCATACATCTGCTTAGGAATAAACCCTAACTCCCATGACTAGTCCATGTCCCACTATAAATAATGTCTACCTACTTTTTTCTTGAGACATCAAATATGAGAAGTAAGAGAGAAAATGAGGGCATATTAATTAGTTGTTGGATTAGAAGTTTTTACTTTTATTTTTATTTAGGACTTGTTCTAAAATGTCCAAGGCAACACAACTATATAATTAATTCCTTTATATTGTTTTCCTGGGATCAACAATTATTTCAAGGTTTATTGCTAAAACGTTCTGATTGCTAGGTAGCTCAGTGAATACTATCTCATCTAATTTAAATGTCATAAAAATGGTGCTTATAACTTTACATTTATAAAATATTCTTTAAGTGTGAGATACTGATTTTTCCTAGGTCATAGAATTAACTGGTTTACAGACTATAGCACATATTTGATCCCAAAAGACAATATTCCGTCTGTGAGGTTATGATATAACATGTCTGGAAAATAACTAGGGATGCCTGTGTGTGTGTGCGTGTGTGGTTATAGACTGAGAGAGGAAGAACTGAAGGTTCATGAAAAGGAAGGAGGAGGAGGAAGAGGAAAAGAGGGAGAAAGACAAGAAAATAATTTAAAAATTTTTTAAAGATTATATACTTGAAATTATATTTTTCATTTGAAAAATCTGTCTTCTAATCTGTCCTTATATAAAAGAGTGTGCAAAAATAAATATAGAATACCTAATTAAATTTCTAAGTAGTGTTTTTGGAATGTGCAAATGCCATTTTAAATTTCTAAAAAAAGAAAAGCATTAGTTTCAGAACAGGAACATAAAACTACAAGATAAATGACATTGAAAAGAATTGCTCCTGTGCACTTATTCATTATTAACGTTGAAAATTAATATAAGAATTTTATAGAATGTTTAATCAAGAAAATAACTTGCTAACTAAGGAGTCAATGAATTTAGTGTATGTATTTAAGCTGAAAAAAAGGACTTTTAATCCTGAAAGTATATATTAACCATATAATCTTACATAAAAATATAGTTAGATTTCAGATTTTTAAAAACAGTTAAATAAAATTAATTTAATAAGTCATCAAATACATCCAAAGAAGTAAAATAATTTTCAGTATATTAATAAAAATGCCAATAGTAAATTATAGTTATAAAAACTCTGGATTGGGAAAAACATTGAAGTTGATACCATATTTAGATATAGTTACTGAAATAAATTGAGAAGAAAAACTATTTTTCATTTTAAACTAATTTGGAACTCATATTAACTATTTTTCAGATTAATCATACACAATATTTTCTAATGAACTACTGATGATATAAAGTGATTTCACACAGTATCACATTTATGTATATATAAAAGATCTAAAAAATAATTTTGGACCTAAATAAATAAGATAAAGCTTCCTCTTCTACCTAGGGAAATAATGCTGCTGTTTAAGTAAGGAACAGAAAACTTCGGGTGCCTGGGTGTCTCAGTGGGTTAAGCTTTTGCCTTCAGCTCAGGTCATGATCTCAGGGTCTTGGGACTGGGTCCTGCATCAGGCTCTCTGTTCAGCAGGAAGTGTGCTTCCCCTTCTCCCTATGCCTGCCTCTCTGCTTACTGTGGTCTCTCTCTCTGTGTCAAAAAAAAAAAAAAAAAAAAAAAAATTAGATATTTTGACATTTCCTTATTTCTGTTTTCAAGTTAGCTTTCAAAATACAGGGATATAAAGAATGTAATATTGAACAAAAATCCAAAGCTTATATTGACAAAGACCTACATTTTTAAGGGTAAAATGAAACACAAAATTTAAATTTCACATTAATTTAAACTGGTTTAATTATAAGCTTCTATTTCTTTTTGCAAAGCTCTTGAGGAAACAGTAGTCATGAAAATGCCATTAATAGTTCCTTAAAGAATGATATATTATTATGTCAAAGTCTGGACCTAAAAAATATACTCTATATGAACCCACAGAAACTAAAGTCTCTCCATCTTGAGAATCTCCTTGATCAGTTACAAAAATTGACATCATCATCATCAGACACTTGGCTGCTGCTACAGGCTGCATGTTTGTGCCCCCACCAAATTCATATGCTGAAGCCCCCAAACCCAATGTATGGTATTTGGATGTGGAGGCTTTAGGAAGTAATTAGATCATAAGGGCAGGAGATTAATGCTCTTTATAAGCAGAGACACCAGAGAGCTACTTAAATGCTCTCTCTCTCTTCCTCCCTCTCTCTTTCTTTCTGTGCCATTGAGGACACAATGAGAAAGTACAGCCATGTGTTATCCAGGAAGAAGGCTGGCACCCCGATCTTTTCAAACGTCCAGCCTCCAGAACTCTAAGTCAATGTTTGCAATTTCAACCATCCATTCTACTATAGTGTGTGTGTGTGTGTGTGTGTGTGTGTGTGTGTGTGTGAAGGAAAAGAAGTTTATTAAGTGAAAATACAGAAAAAGCTCTCAAGAGTGAGAGGGGCCCTCACAAGGTTGGGACAGGGTTGCCAATGAAGGCCTTTAGAGTTGGCCTTTTATAGGTAGCTAACCAGGGGACTACTGTATTCTGTTTTGGCATCTTAAGCTGACTAAAACAGATGCTAACACCATCATGTGGCTTCTCCAATTCTGCCTTTCTGTCTGAGAAATTAGCAAAAGCAAAGTTTGTATGTTTTCATTTAAAACCTCCCAATGGAAGTGATAAAAAAAAAAAAAGGAGAATAAGATGTGTGGTTACATAAAAAGTTTTCCTATCTCAGTCTTTTCTCTTTATTCTCCATTCTATATATTTTTTGAATAAATGAACACTTTTCATTACATTGTTTTCATTTTAATAATATATTTAAAATACAATTGATTTACTATACCCAGATACTATCAGTAAAACTTAATTTATTAGGTTCTACTTATGTGCAAATACCAATAATGAAAAATACAAAAGATACATAACTAATAACACCTGGTCTTCATATATGTCCTAAGATGTGAGATATAATCAGCATTGTTTTCAGATAAAATTAAAACTTAGCAAAGTTAAGCAAATTGTTCAAAGTCATGTGACTAGTTAGTAACAACACTGGGATTCAGTCTTTATTTTATTACCTTAGAAATCTTTACTAAAATTATTAAGAATGTCAGGATACCCTATATTAAGCTTCTTCAGCAATATAGAGCCCACCGTGCCTTTGTCCCAAGGCTATAAATGGACCTCTTCAGGATATTCGCTGCCTTCTCTGTTTCTTTCCCCTTTGCAGAAAAATTAGAAACAATTTCTTTACCTTTACTTAAATCTAAACAGTTTAAGATTTTGAAAACAATCATCATTTTTTTGCTTAGTTTTTATTGCTATAAATGATTTTTATCTCACCTTGACGTGAGATTACTTTTTATTTCTGAAAATTAAAATATTTTTCAATACTAGTGAAAGAGAATAGATGTCCAGTTATGTTTATAAACTATGTTATCTTTCTTTTTATTTTTTAAAGGTTTTTTATTTATTTGAGTGAGAGAGAGTGCAGAGCATGAAAGAGAGAGCCTGAACAGGGAGAGGGTCAAAGGGAGAAGCAGACTCCCTGCTGAGCGGGGAGCTGGGGAGGGAGCTTAATCCCAGGCCCTGAGATCATGACCTGAGCTGAAGGGAGACACTTAATGGACTGAGCCATCCAGGCACCCCTAACTCTCTTCCATTTTCAAGTTTCTAGATATTTTTCCTCATTTATGCTGTGTTTTATTATTATTATTGTGCCATTTAAATTTCTAATAAATATGGTATTAAATGAAATGTGATACCATATTATATATAATATTTAACAAGAAACATGAGCTCACTAGTTAACTGTTTTATATATATATATATATATATATATATATATATATTCCTCATGTCATTGTTTTGTTTTGTTTTATATTTAAACTGACAAAAGTACAATTTCTGGTACTTCATCTCATATTGAAGGTGAGCCTAAGAATGTCACAAAGCATACAGACCTGAGTAGGGACCAATACGATGACCTTCATGGGAACTGTCCCGACATAATCCAGCCAGAATGATTAACTCTCAGAGAAGGTAAGTAAGAATGATTCCATATTCATGGAAAATAGGAAGAGTACAGGTAAGAGAAAACGTAAAATAATGAATATCTACAAATGGTAAAATCATGACAAATTGTTTTATTATTTACATAAATGCAGTGCCTTTCCTGGGGACAAGTTATACTTCTATGGCTATCAAGAAAGACTTATTCATGCTATTTGGCTAGACTTCTGAAATATGAAGGAACATGAGATATTTAACCTCTGAGTGGTAGATTTAAAACACTGCCTTGTACAGGCTGATCCACAGCTTGGGCCCTAAAGTAAAGATGACTTTGGAGAGGAGATGCAGCAGACACTTACAGAAGAATTAATATAAAATCAAAATAAAAAATTGTATGAATCACTTAGATGTTGGGACCATTTTTACTGTAGCGTTAATTAAATTTATTTGATTGGGAAGCCTTTTCACTTCCATTCCCAGAATTCTGGCAGCATAGCTTATACCTTCCAGGATTATATTACTTGAGACTAGGGAATCTGATTAGTCAAGGAACAAAGACTTAAAGCTTCTGCCAGTCAGAAATATTGTAGCACATCTGTACAGTCTGACTATGAACCTTTATAGATGAGCCTGAAACTTCTAGAGGGAATTTCTAACCTTTCCAAAAGGAAAGCCATCAACTGAGATCTCAAAAGCCTAGGTGAAAAGGGTGAACTACAAACAAACCGCATGCAGCAGTGATATTCAACAGAGAACACTGTTTTAACTTTGGTTCTGGAAGGAAGTTAAAAGAAGTAATCCATAAGAATTCATGGCAAAGGGATAGCCAACACATGGATTTCAGGTTTGAGTATATAGCATTTTCAACAAAAAAACTGAAAGTCATCAAAAAAAATAATAAAAGAAAAAAAAAAGGAAAACAACAACAACAACTGGAAACCAAATGTTTTAATTTAACATAGATATGGGTATGCCATCAACTCAACTGCTTGACAAAAAGACAGTGAAAGCATTCTTACAGAAAACATCTTACAGAAAAAATATTAAATATTTATAGACCACTTTCCAAAAAACATGAGCTCAAAAATAAAGAGACATACAAGCAAAATGTACAAAAAAATTCATAAGTGAGAATGAGCAGGAAAACAAGCAACAAAATGACACCTGCAAAGATCACAGATACTTGAATTATTGGAAATAGAATATAAATAACTATGTATAATAATTTTAAAGAAATAAAGTAGAAATCAAACAAAGGAGAATGAAACCAGACAGTATTAGAATCATCAGATGATTTCAAGAGGAACTAAGTTAACATTTTCCAGTCTTAACTATATACTCAAGTGGAAAGTTCATAACCTTAATCTTATCTTTGCCTTGGGTTGTGTCAAAGTGAAACAAAGCCCAGTACTAGTTTAAGTTAGTAGGACAGGTTTTATTCTCTACTGGAGCAGCAGAGGCCTTGGGTACCCCGAGCTCAACTCACCAGAACTAAAGATAAGAGGTCTTTGAAACACTGGAGTATGTTAAAGAGGAAGTACTGAAAGATATTCAGGAATGTTGTAACGGACTGAATGTTTATGTCCTTCAAAATTTGTATGTTGAGACCCTAACCCCCAATGTGACAGTATTAGAGGTGGGGCCTCTGGGAGGTAGTAAGTCATGAGGGTGGCACCCTCATGAATGGGATTAGTGTCTTAATAAAAGGGACCACAAGGAGCTACCTGACTTTCCCCCCTAGGACAGTACAGTTAAGACTGCTACCTAAAAACCAGGAAGAGGATCTGCACAAGTCAGTAAATCTGCCAGTTCCTGATCTTTGTGTTCCCAGCCTTCAGAACTGTGAGAAATAAAGTTCTATTGTCTATAAGTCACCCAATCTATGGTCTTTTGTTATAGCAGCCCAAAGTGACTTATTCAGATTGAGCATCTTATGTCTGCTAACCAGTGCTTATAGAAGTTACGTTCCCACTCTTGCACAAAGAGTGGGAGAAAAGGGTCTTATCTTTCTTGATGTTTATATTTCAAGGCAATGGCTCCCAAGTCATTGAGAAAGATATTCCAGAGTGGAGAAAATACATACACACCTCAAGGGGACCAAGAAAGGGTTTATAATTGCAAGCTTTCCAAAGTAAATGCACTCAGAGAAATGAAATCAGGGGCCTGTCCTCATATTTAGACTGGAAAAAACAGTAAATAATTTTGGCAGATCAGCTTCCCCAGGGAAAACTTAAGGGGGTCTGGACCATCCCAAGGACATGACTGTAGGCTGTAAGCTACCATTGCCAGAAGTAATAGTAGAGTTTGGCCAAGTGGTTTTGGGAAGAGGTTTGGATGGTCACTGGTATTGAGAGATTTGAAGTTCTCAGCTGTTTTCTATTTTCTGAGCTTTAAATTTCTGCATTAAGATAATGACTGAGAAAAAAAAAATAAGCCACCAGTTCTACCTTTAATGAATTCCTCATATCTTAGTGGTGTAAGTCAAGTTGTCTGAAAAATAAAGTTTTTAATTTCATGGGTGGCTGGTATAAAATGGAAAAAAAAAAGAATTCTTAAAATTTTCAGGATTCTTATGTCAAATGTATAGCATTGTTTAGGAAAGAAAAGAAGCCAAAGAACTGAACAGGAGACATTTGGGTGTCTTCCAATAATTATGAATATGTTGAACACTCAAATCCTACTGAGATCAATATTTTCAATGGACCTAACTCTCCTTCCATATGTTGAGGTGTGGTATAGTACATTGATGGTGCCACTTAATGGTCTTTCTGAAGCCATACTTTTTTTATTTTTTAAATAAATTTATGGTCCACTTCCAGCAGGACTCGGTATTTATATTTTAAATAAATTTACAGCCCACTTCCTGCATGACTCTGGTATTGATTCTCATATTGACTTGGGTTGGGTAACAGAATCTTAGCAAACATGATGCCATCAGGGGGATAGAGAAGACCTGGTTTATTATTGTGTAGTGGTTTGACATGATTCAAATGTACTGTTCATGGCAAAAATTAAGTTGAAGCGAACCATAAATGATTCTACAGTTTAGAGAACAGAGGGTTGCTGGATGGGAGGTGGGTGGGGTATGGGTTAAACAAGAGATGGGTATTTAAAAAGGGCACTTTGTTGGAATGAGCCCTGGGTGTTATATGTAGGTAATGAATTACTAAATTCTACTTCTGAAACCAATACTACACTGTATGTTAACTAACTTGAATTTAAATAAAATAAAATAAATGAAGTTGTTTTTACCACCAAATTTGTTTTTATAATTAAAGATGTATGAATAAAGTTACTGTGTCAGGATGCTGTCATTCAACACCTGCAGTTGCTGTTAAGTACTCAGGAGCTCAGTTTCTGAGGGGCACTACTGATTTTTATTGATAAGAACCAGGAAGAAACAACTATAGCAAGGGAATATTTACACTATACATAGTCAGAGTTTGTGAGAACTATCCAAGTGTTCAGTGTGGACAAAGCTACCCTTTGTTGGCCTAAATAACCTTCCAAAGATCTTGGGGCATTAGCCCTTGCCATGACAAGGCAACTCATGGTCAGGAGTGGTGAAAACCATGCGAGGTCCCTGTGAAGATTATCCTGCCTGTCAACACTGGTACCCTCGTTCCTTAGCAACATGCTCTAGCAACAGGGACTTTTACTTTTGCACTAGCAGCTGGATCTCAGCTCTTCGTTGGTTAAGCCATCTCTCCTGAGTACCAACTAGTATAAAGGTACACCTCACGTAAATTTAGACTGTATTCCTTTCATCTCCCATTATGTGGGACAATAGTGTGATTAATCTATCTCTGGAGTATATTAATTCTTTACCAGGTTATTAAGAGATGTTACCTTGTATACTACTAGCTTGTGAACTTCCCACAGTGAAACTATATTAAGTAAATCGCTGGCAGACAGACTGAGTCTCTGAGTCTCTGTTTTGAAACAAAACAATTACTTCCGCTTGTTCTCTTGCTCCTCTGCACTTCCTATGAGAATATGTCTAGACTAGTTTTCATAAAGAAGGACCATGGGAAGCAGAATTAAGTTGTCTTAGTCAAGACCGTATTGTGACTTTATAAGAACTATGTATTTGGTCTTCCTCCCTTTTCTGGCACAGAAGGCATAAAACCCTTGGAATTTCCTAAGCAATGAGAAAAATCATTGTATCTTCAGTTATGTTAAAGAGTTGACTTCACCTAAGTTTGAGGATGGTTTTCAGAAGAGCCAACTATATGATTAGAGGACAGGAACTTTTCATTCCACCCTCTGACATCTGGGGAGGGAGGTTGAAACAATTGCTAATGGCCAATGAATTAATCAATTTTACCTACAAGATGAAGCCTCCATTAAAACCCCCAAAAGATAAAGTTTGGAGAGCTTCCAAGTTGGCAAATATATGAGATTCAGGGAGAAAAGCATGTCTAGAGCAAGCATAGAAGCTTGTGCCCTTTCCTCATACTTTGCTCTCTGTTGTCTCTTTCATCCTGAGTTATATCCTTTTATAATAAACCAGCAATCTAGTACATGAAATGTTTCTCAGACTTCTGTTAGCAGCTCTAGCAAACTGATTAAACCCAAAGCAGAGGTGCTAGAACCTCCCATTTATCACCAGTTGTTCAGAAGCATGGACAAGAGCCTGGACTTGCAGGGGTATGTGAAACAGGGAGTGGTGGGAAGGCAGTCTGGTAGAATTTAGCTACTAATCTAAAAGCAGGCTAGATGTCTGAGACATCTGATGCCATCTCCAGTTGGTATCAGAACTGAGTTGTTTGGTGGTGTGGGGAAACCGATCCATTGGAATTAAATGTAGAACACCATAGTTGTCAGCCTAAGCTGTCATCTCAGTCTATGTGCCAGCTAACTTAAGACACAGGAAAAAGTCCAAATTAAGCTATGGCTAGTGTACAAAACTGCTCTTGGTGGTCCCACTGATAAAACAGAATATGTGTAAAAAGCCAAAGAATATAAAATTTGAGATGTAATCCTGGCAGCATATTCATAAATATGTCTTCTCCCTGAGCTAGTCAAGAACCTTAGCTGAAAAGATATCATGTAAATTAAATGCTGTGTCCCAGATGATACACTTTATTTGCTTCATACACATTTTGGGTGCTCAGGTCATGATCTTAGAGTTGTAAGATGGAGCCCTGTATGGGCTCTGCACTAGGTGTGGAGCCTGCTTAAGATTCTCTCTTTCTTTCTCTCCCTCTGTCCCTCCCCCTAAACAAACAAACAAACAAATAAACAAATAAATAAATAATAGAACCCTAATTTCTCTTTTTTCTTTTTCTTTGTGTTTCTTTCTTTCATTCTTTCTTCCTTTTCCTCCTTCTTTCTTCTCTTTTCCTTTTTTCTTTCCTTCCAATTAATATACTTTGACCTCAACAATATAACAAATTCCTCCAAACTCAGATCATAAAATCGTGGTTGAAGTCAACTCTATTTTCTATTATATTTAACAGAAATCCTTCTATAGTATTGTGTTTTTATTTAGAAATATAATTAGTGAGTACACTTAAATTATAAAAAAAAAAATGCTCCTACATATAAAAAATACTTTAGATAAATTATTGCATTTTCAAATTACCAATCACTTATAGGAGACAATAATTAACACTGAAAGCCAACATATTTTAGGAGCATCTCCACTTAATTAAATTGTCACTGACTATACAGAACAATTACTATAAAAGCATGTAAGAACCTACATTTTACTATTCAATTTAACAATATATTTGCATAAGCAAGCAAGAATATAAGAAAGAATTTATTTAGGTCTTCACATTCTGATTTACATTTTTGTAAACTGAACCTAACTAATACAATGAGAAAGAGGTAATTTTCTTTACCTCTTTTTTTATTATAAAATATTTCTTTTATCTATTCCAGTCAAAAATTATATTTAATAAATTTAAGGCAAAAGTAAGTCTGGATTTTTTTGCTGATATCATTTTAAAAACCCAAATTATTTAAATTCTATATGACACTAGTTATTTTCTTTTGTCCTGCAGAGGGTTTTTTAAATTAAATTCTTCATTTTAATTCCAGTATACTTAGCATATAGTGTTATATTAATTTCAGTTGTATAAAATTATGATTCAACAATTCTATACATTCCTCAGTCCTCATCATGCTAAGTGTATTATTCTTTAATCCCATCACCTATTTCACCCATGACCCCTTCTAGTAACCATCAGTTTGTTCTCTATTATTAAGAGTCAGCTTCTTGATTTGTCTCTCTCTCTCTTTTTAAACAAAGATTATATATATACTTGGGAAGAAAGTACTATTAGACTTTCCATTTAACTGTAAATTAACTTAAAGTATTCTTTTAATATACAATTTTTTTAATCCTAGAATATATTTTATAAGTGTCAGTATTAATATAAAAAGTTCTTTTCAGGTAAAGGCAACTCCTTACCTCCAGGGCCATGTGCCCACTAGACAGATGGCAGAAATAGAAACAATGAATCTGAAATGATTGTGAATACTTTTTTTTTTTTTAAAGATTTTATTTATTTATTTGACAGACAGAGATCACAAGTAGGCAGAGAGGCAGGCAGAGAGAGAGAGAGAGAAGCAGGCTCCCTGCCGAGCAGAGAGCCCGACGTGGGGCTCGATCCCAGGACTCTGGGATCATGACCTGAGCCGAAGGCAGAGGCTTTAACCCACTGAGCCACCCAGGCTCCCCAAAATGATTGTGAATACTTTTTTAATTTACACCTTCTGTTAGATAATGCTCTAACAGAAGATATGCTCTATAGAAATACATAAAACGTTATTTCTTTTTTTTAAGATTTTATTTACTTATTTGACAGAGAGAGAGATCACAAGTAGGCAGAGAGAGAGAGAGAGAGAGAGGAGGAAGCAGGTTCCTCACCAAGCAGAGAGCCCGATGAAGAGCTCTATCCCAGGACCCTGAGACCATGACCTGAGCCGAAGGTAGAGAGGTTTAACCCACCGAGCCACCCAGGTGCCCCTAAAATGCTATTTCTTAGATCGTTTCTGAGGAGAGAGAATCTGGAGATATAGGCTCCATGAAATTTGTTCTGAAAAGAAGTAATTTGCTAACTGTATCCCCACTAGTCAAAAGATATGTGAGGTTTCCCAAAGCACTTTTTACTTCTTCTGCTTAAAAGAAAATATTTAATAACTTCAATACAACAACAACTGTGCTAGGTCCTGGAACTGTAAAGATGAAATACACAAAACATTCTCTCTGCAGGAGGTCAAGGCCTAGGGAGGGAAACAGACAAGGACTCATAGTTACAATGGAGGGAGATACATATTACATTTGAAAAACTCAGCATACTCTAAAGTAACTCTTGCCACCCTGGAGATCTTACAAAAGCAATTACGAATCTGGAATTGAGAGAAATAGAAGGCAAGGAACATAAACTCTTGTTTCATTCCCCGAGATGCAAGCTGATATCAGACACCTACAATGTGAACTTTGATTAGGGAAATGACCTAGAGCTTTGTCAAAGGATTATTATGTCATATTATCTTTATGTGAATATTTTTACTTAGCCATAGAGAATGCAAAGAACTATCAAGTGTCTAGAAGTAGAATTCTCTTTAAAATGTGTTTAGTATTTATCCCATGTAAGCCAAATAAAAAGGAACTACAAAACAATAACATAATTTGTGACATTTATTTAAAAAGAATGCCATTCAGTAGTTCAGTGATATAATGCAGACTGTTTCATAGTATCATAGAGCTGGAAGAGGAAAAATGAACACTGAATTTAACTACAGATTAAGAAACAGAAACTTGAGAAATTTATAACTTGCTCAAGGTCAAGCAGTGTCCTCTTAGTTCTTAGTTCAATGCATCCATTACAGAACTTTAATGGAAGCTCAGAGGTAGAAGAAAAAATAATCTAATTGCATCTGGAGAAAAAAAAAAAGAAGCAAATATTTTCAGAAGTCTTATTCGGTCTGTAATTTTACTGCCTTCTCCATTATGCTTCAGAGAATCTAACACAGAAGCTTTGAAAGCGGTGAGTTCTGAACACAAAAATAGAATGTCTATGGTTTTATTCATATTTAGGAGCAGCAGTTTGAAGGAAGTGAAGCTGCAGCTGTACTTTTCCATGTTACTTAGCAACTGGTATGAGTCAAGAAAAATCACTGAAACTCATAGGCACTGGTGAGAGCATGACAAATGATATTGGGAAAAAAAAATCCTATGAGGTCGATCTACCTGTAGACTATCAACATGCTATTGAAAAACAAAATATAGATCATTCCTACATTAATGATGCCAATTGAATTTTAAAGACTGACAGTGACTGCACAGGGAGCCTCCCACAGCACCTGGCAAAGACTCTGTCACATAGATTCTCCAGTTAGATTTGCTGAACTGAATGGTTAGGCAAATATTTCGGGCCTGAACCATTGATTAAGGTTGTTTATAGATGAAAAGAAGTTTACAGGGGCGCCTGGGTGGCTCAGTGGGTTAAGCCGCTGCCTTCGGCTCAGGTCATGATCTCAGGGTCCTGGGATCAAGTCCTGCATCGGGCTCTCTGCTCAGCAGGGAGCCTGCTTCCTTCTCTCGCTCTCTGCCTGCCTCTCAGTGTACTTGTAATTTCTCTCTGTCAAATAAATAAATAAAATCTTTAAAAAAGAAAAAAAAAAGAAAAGAAGTTTACATCTTTACACTGACCTATTTTGGGGGGAATCTATTAATGGCATGTTTATGACTTACCAAGATGAAAAAGAGAAACATTTTGAGAAGTTAAAATTTATTTAAAATCACCATATCTGAATAAGTACAAATAAAATATGTAAGGCTTTTAGGTAAGAAAAAAAAAGACTAAAAAATGAAATAATATGTTAAATCAGTTAAAGAGACTATAAGATAATATAATTCTGTATGAATTATTTGATATTTAGAAAAGTATTTTGCACTCAAAAGTAAGAAATGTTCTGTAAAGTTACAGGTGAAGAAAGTATTCCAAATAGAACACTGTAATATTTAAGACCTGAGAGCATTATTGATTAAATGAAAAAAGGGACACTGTAAGGTAGTTTTTAAAACCCTAGAAAGGATATATTTCAGCAAAGTTTGCAGGAACACAATATATATTAAAATTTCTTTATGTTTTCATATACAGTTTAGCCCAAAAATAAGTTACAAAAATGTAAAAAATACTATTTCAGTGACTGGGGTCTATGAACGTTTTAAATCAATACACCCTGTCAATAACTTGAGCTAAGTTTTTTCTTTCTCCTAATGTAAATCAGATGGGCCAGTCTAAAATCAATCACTGAGCATCCACACCCTTTCACCATCATTGCCTTCACCTGACTGTAGGATGCTTGAACTGGAAAAATAGCCCTCTATTGAAATTACTACTGCTTCCTCAATGTTGCTTTAAACTTCTCCAGGAGAAGACCAAGTAATGTTTATAAGATATATTATATAGGCATTACTAAATCAATCACTTCCTTTCAATTGCTTCAAATGCCCTGTAAAATTCTCTCACTTCATCTCATAAACTACTTACTAAACTTGGTGTTCAGCCTCTTTTTTCAATCCCTGTTCTAGAATCCCTTAGGATCTGGCTTTAGGTTTAAAATTTCTTTTCACTATTATTTTTAATTCTTTCCAAAATGTGCAGACCTTCCTAATGCATAAATAGGCTTATTCTACCCCAGGGCCTTTTTCACGTGCTGTTCTCTTTACCTAATATATTTCTATCCTGCATGCCTGGAGAGATGGTCTCAACTCAAATAAGAAATTCCCCTCCTGAAAGATGCTAAATAGGGCCTTCTTCTAAAAAGTTACTCTGTATAGCACCTTTACATTTATTTCTGGGAGTTTGAATTGCTTATTGGTTTATTCTCAGCACTGAGAACAATTATTCACATATTTTTGCACCCAATAAATACTGGTTGAATGCATGGATGATAATCAATACAGGCCCTTATTGGTAGAGTGGAAACACATGACCAAATAAACACCTGATTGAAGAGAATCAAACACAGGGCATCATGGGGAATGAAAGGAGCAGGAAAAAAGAATATGAGTACATTGTAACTCTGTGCCAGTAGAGGAGCTGGTAGAAAAGAAGAAAAGGCAAAGCAGATTTAGAGCTGGTGCATGACAGCCCATGTACTTTTCTCCACCAGGGTCAATGGTAAAGGCTTGTGTTGGGATGATGGCATGGCAGTCCACAGGAGACCCTTAAGAGCCTAGGTTCATTAAGTGATACAGCCGAAGAAAGAAATGGACATTTGGCCTATAAGGAAACTTAAGATCTAGGAGAGCCCTTAATCTTCTTTTAAGTCTGTGAATGGACTTCGGGGGGTCAATGTGCACATTTAAATTATACAGTAGATGCTGAGTGTATGTCTATCTGAGAAGATCACTCATGGGTTTATCAAAACTTCAAAGAGATCCTTCCTCTCTTTTCTATCATCGTACCTTTCAACAAACTCCACAAAATAAAAAGGCAAAATAACAAAACAACATGGTTTATATACATGTTGAAGAATTTGACATCAAGTTGTAGTGAGTGATGCTAAATTAAGGTTCAACTTGCACAGTGTTTTGTTTGATATATTTTATCTATTCTGAAAAAAAGTGCAGGTACAAATTTACTCATTTGGGTCTAGTATCATCAGGTAATGAGATTCTAAAACCAATTCATCTCTTTACAGAGAATTACTTCATTAATATTATTGTGAAAAATCACAAAGGACAGGAAACTTTCTGTATTCAGTACATTTATTATTTCATTCATTAATTCAGAACACCTAGGTGTTCTGAATTAATGAATGAACACCAGGAGTAATAGGGTATTAAGACTAAGAGCTCAGCCTCCAAAAGATCCTGGATTTGGAATCCTGATTACAGATAATTATGTGACCTTATGTGAATTTACTTTTATCTCTGTGCTGCAGTTTCATCACATGTAGAATTAGGATTGTAACAATGCCTACTTACGATTATTATGATAATATTTACAGTATGAAATGCATGAGGTGTGGTATAGTAAATAGACAAGTTCTTATTTTGCATGGTTGTGATATGCAGTAGTTCATTTACTAGAGTTTACTTAAATAACATCAACCTCCCCCAAGACCACAGATCAAATTGCAGTTACTGTTTAACTACTATATTAACCAGGAGTACTAGCATTAGGGGCGATCTGCACTACGTGTTCTTCAGTTCACGAATCATTACAGAAACAACAGGTGGGCATCCTGATGAGTGGCCGTTCATATTCCTTCTTCCAAAGTTTGTCAGTAAGTAGCCCCTACACATCTGTTCTCCAGTCCACACACAGGCAGCAAAACATGCAGTTGGGGCTCCTCCTTGTCTCATGGAAACAAACCCATATGACCTCTTATTAAGTGGATAATTCAAAAGAGAATTAGGTAACCAATATGAACAAATAGAAAGAAATAACACTAAGTGAAATTAGAATGATAAGGTCAATAAAGCGAAAAGAAGTATTTATTAATATATATGAACAAAATGGTTGTGACAACAAAGATGAAGATGTCCTAGAGGAGGTAACACTGTCAAAAAAATTTCATGTTCAAGGAACTCTCAGAGGCAGTTCACCACATGGGAAGCAAAAAGGATGAAATGCTGGAAGCTGATCCCAAATTTGAAAGGAGAATGACAGTTAGCCAAGGCATAGAGAAGATGCTTCCTCTATATCATAACTTTAAACAACGTGAAGCAAAAGGTAAGATCACAGATTATTTTTAGAAGAAATAAAATGGTGATTCTCAATGTTTCAGTGTTTTAAAGTGCAATGTACTACGTAAGTGTTAATTTTACTAATTTGATTTTATTGTGCCTTTAACCTCTAGTAAGAGTTTTTAATGTCCTGACAAAATAAAGATCATAGAACATTGTAATCTTTCCCACTGATTATGATTACTTTGTACAATTTCAGCTTACGATCATTTTTACCATGTGGTACTACCATGCCAAGTGAGAATTGCCTGTATTAAATTAAAGCTAGTAACAAACTTTGATACAATCTTATTTTTCATATTATTATTATCTGCCTTGGCCGTTTTTGAGGGGTTTTTTTCTTTTCCTATTGTTTGATTTCAGCTTGCTTGTACAGGTTTGACAAGTTTTTGGCAAATAAATATTTAATCCTTTCTTGCTAAAATAGTTAAAATACATTCTACTTTCAGATTTGGTTTGATTTTGAGCTTGAGTATGGTATTTTCATTCATATGGAATTTTATTTTTACTTTATTTTTATTTTTTAAAAGATTTTATTTATTTGTCCAAGAGAGAATCTGAGAAAGAGCACGAGCACAAGCTGGGGCAGAGCAGGCAGAGGGAGATGCAGGCTCCCCACTGAGCAAGAAGCCTGATGCAGGACTCGATCCCAGAACCCTGGGGTCATTGAGCCCAAGGCAGATGCTTAACTGACTGAGCCACCCAGGAATGCCCCATCTAGAATTTAAAAAAATAATAATAAAAATTAGTGAAACCGATTAGCCTTTTCTCTTCATTCTAGTTCTTCCGTATTAGATGCACTAGTTAGATGACCTTTGAAAAGCTGATTATACTCTCAATCTTTCCTTTTATTATCTATCAGCTAGAGATAACATTACTATCTACCTTTTGCAGTTATTGAAATAATTGATTTATAACACAGGCTACCCCACTGGAAGAACTATAGATATCAAGGCTGTTTTTATTATTAGCAACTGTACGTAAACCTTTCAGAAGTTGAATTAGAGGACTGAAAAGATATGCTTGCTATCCTTAGAAAACTCACCATCTCATGGGGGACAGAGAAGTAAGGTGCTTGAGTAGTGATAAGGGTTATAACAGAGATGAAAAACACAGGGGACTAAGAGAACACCGCGGAACATAAGCCAACCCACACTGTTGGCACCAGGGAAGTGAGTCCAGGAACGGTGACAATCATACTGAAATTAAGGTGAAGAAAGACACTTCAAACAGTGATAACAGGATGTGCAAAGACAGAAAGAGAGAATGTGAAGAAAAAAAAATCGTCAAATTTTGGGAAGTATGCATGGCTCAGGATGGTTGCTGGAAAAAGGTAAAATGTTTGAGTGTTTGATGTTCCAAATAGTCCTGGAAAGGAAACAAAAGAACATATTATAAAGTGTCATGTAAATCACTATAGAAACTATTGAAAGATTGAACAAAGGGTGGCCATAAACATATTAGCGCTTTAGAAAGATCAACCCGGGAGTGGAAAGGAGCCTGGCTTAAGCCATAGGAGACAAAGCATAGGAAAATAAGAATGTAAGAAGCAGCTAAAGGAATGGCCCACATGAGAGATGATGGGACCCTGAATGGCAGCGGTAGCGGTGGTTATGTGGAATGAGGAGGAATTTGGGAGATATTACAAAAGCATAACTTAAAGACTGGTATTGCAGGGGTGTCTTGGCCAAAAAGAGGCTGAATTTAAAATGAATTCCTAAGAGAAAAACATCTGATTATGAAATTTAATAGCATCCAATCTTATTGTAAGATGTGTCTCTTGCTTTTTAAACATGACATTAATTTTAAAATTGGATTTAGCAATATCTTTTAACTATACAGCTACATATTTAACCACTGATAAAAATATTTTCCTATAAAGATAATCTGTAGGAATTTTTTTATATAGAAAATGGGATGAGTTATGTAACACTGCTTTATCTCAAAAGGTTTAAGTTTCTGTAACAAAGAAATTCTCAGCTCTTAAGAGCAGAATGTGACATTCTGGGTACACGTGACTCATCTGCATTTCTGTGTCCTTTTCAGGGGGACCCCCTGGGAGAAACTTATCTGATATACGTATAAAGTATAGTGCACTTCTCTTTAGCAATTGTTTTGTTTGAATCTCATGGGCATTGTAAATTTTATAACTTACAAGCTTTTTAATTTACAAGTCAGACCTATTTTTGTGGTTTATCTACAGTAGACTTGTGGGTTATTATGACATTTTTTTTATGCTACTTTGTTCCTACATCATTTTTTTTGTGTGTGTGAAATGGCACTCTTATCTTTTCATTTTATGCATCCTTGTAAGAAATCTTAAATCATTTTGGGAACAATATGTGACATGCATAATAGATAAAAATCATTCCCATGGCTTGATTCTCTCTGCCTTGGGAAATGTGTTTTCTATTCATTACAGGTTGAAGAGTCCTCTCTATCACTTTCGTACATATTGTAAAATCTCTCTATGTAGAATCACTTACCAAAGAGTTGATGCTTATACAAACTGCACAGAAAAGTATCTAAAGTATGCAGCTATTACCTCTGTGACTCTGAAAGCTTTATCCAGTCGCTGTCTCAAACTATGTCTGACAAAAAGAAAAAAAAAAAAAGTTGCCTTTGATAAATATGAACAAACAACCACTAGAGATACTCACCTACTGTCAAGACAGAAATCCTTCCTCGCCGTGTAATCAGATGCTGACCTGCCCCCTCTCAGCTAATGTTAAGGCTGCTATATAAAGTGTGGACTACAGCTGAAGTCTCACTGATACCCAATGTTCAATGTTCCCTGAGTATTGCTAAATGCTCCTTATAAAATTCTACTGGAGATTTCAAATTCATTATGCTATGGAAGAATGACCTAATTCAAAGGCATTTCTGCTTTGATAACTTATCTACCTTTAAAAATCAAATTTCTTATTTCTATTTTCTAGCTGCACAGGAAGGAAAAGAGAACATATTTGACAGCCTTTGAAAGATAATATAGCTTTGAACTAGGGCATAAAAATGACAAATTTATTACATGGGATCTTTTCCTCACTGTCTCCATCTTTAGGTATTGGTCTTAAAATGGATCTAATTCATAAAGAGGTAGTCTTATAATATTTCAGGCTTACGTTTTGATACATAAGTTATCAGGGCTTAAAAGTCTGCTACACAAAATGAAATATATACTGTGTACTGTATACTGTACATGATAGCAGAGGGGAGGTGGCTATCTTAAAGAGAACTGCGACATTTTCTTCCACTGAATTCTTTCCTTAGGGCACCTTTCTGGGTAAAAAAAAGTTGCCTGAAGATAGAACTAGTTGGAAATAAACTCTATTCTAATCTTAACAGTAGAGCTTGATAATATAATTCACTTAATTAAACACTTAGAGCAATGAAATGCATGATTTCTATTTTTGGCATACTGCATTCTTTATGTCAAATAGAATTCCTAACTTTTTTCACATACATGAAAAAACTTATATATTAATTGGTGTGATGTTTAAACAAGCTCTTCTGCTATAGAAAGAAAAATGACTAAAATAAATCTCTGAAAATGGATTCTGGAATTTTATTAGAAACAGGATTTTATGAAACTAATCTCTCCTGGTGAGAACTAACATATTGGAAAATAAATTGTTAGGGGGCTTGGGTTATTTTTATTGTCATTAATATCTAGGGAAAGTCCTAGGTTGTCTACCCTCAACTTCTCTGTATTTGTTATATAAACCCTGACATTTCTTTCCAAAATAATGCTGTAGAGATTAAATTGAGACAACATACTTAAAAGGTTTTGACATGTGTGCAGGGATTCTAGAACATGGTTCCATTTCCCTCCAATCCCAATTCTATGATACTTCCCTTTTATCATACAATAAATGTTATGATCTTTGGGCAGCGGCACGCAGCTGAAGCATGGGTAGAACTGGTGGAGAATATCTTCAAGGTACTGGAAATGGGCTGGAAGACCGTATTCAACAAAGACTTTGACCTTTGGCTCTCCAGGCTGAAGTAAAGGAATATATGTAACTGTTCGTTCACCTTAACATCTCATTTAAAAAAAGAAAGTATAAATTGTTGCTGAGCTTGCAGGCTCAGACTTTCCTATTTTGCCACTGCGAGAACATGGGGATTTTGGAGAATAGTGAGGTTTCCTTCAGGGGACTCAACAGAGTGGTGACAGCCTTATAGAACCGGACTCTCTCATCTCCATACTTTCAGGGTTTCAACAGTGAGAAGGCCCTCTTACAAACAAACCTGAATTTCTAGAAACCTAGATGATAGATAACAGGCCACAAAAGGAGGCCCACCAGCTAGAGAAAGGGTAATCAGGTAGAATAATCAGAATATACACTTAGTGAAACTAAACTGTTTAATGAGAACTGAGTAAAAACAAAGTAAAACAAAACAAAACATACAAAGAGTACCTAAGGATACCAGTGAGCTGTATAAAACCAAAATCTTCTCTTTCTCTCTCTCTCTTTCTCTCTCTGTCACACCACACGCACACCAAAAATCTCTAAAAATAATAAGAACCCCACTCAGTCCTCTAAAAAAAAAATAAAAAATTCTGGGGCTTGAATACATAATTTCATCTCAAACTTCATTTTAAGAATGAAAGGAGAAAGTGATCTTTTTAAAAATCCAACTATGAGATTCTGGGGCGCCTGGGTGGCTCAGTGGGTTAAAGCTTCTGCCTTCAGCTCAGGTCATGATCCCAGGGTCCTGGGATCGAGCCCCACGTTGGGCTCTCTGCTCCCCAGGGAGCCTGTTTCCTCCCCTCTCTCTCTCTCTGCCTGCCTCTCTGCCTACTTGTGATTTCTCTCTGTCAAATAAATAAAATCTAATAAATAAATAAATAAATAAATAAATAAAAATCCAACTATGAGATTCTAAGCAAGAGTTACTAAAATTTTTCTGTAAATGGCCAGATAAATATTTTGGGTTTGTGGTAGCTTCGAAGAAGTGTAAAGTCTCAACTCCTAAATTAAGTACAAATAGATATAGACTTTTTAAAAAAGATATTTAATGAACACGTATTCATAATAAAGAAAAATAAGTAAAGATGAAAGCCAGTACATAAGTAAAAGACTAAATTACAGTGTATCCATGCCATGTTATATACTTATCACATACAATTTATCCAAGGAAAAGGATGGTAAGTTTTTGATACAGAGGAGGGCTCAGGAAGGGAAGGGGCGCAAGTCATGGGAAAAATAAAAACAAAAGATTAATCAAAACCCATATATAAAAAGAAAAATTATAGGGGCACCTGGGTGGCTCAGAGGGTTAAGCCTCTGTCTTCGGCTCAGGTCATGGTCCCAGGGTCCTGGGATGGAGCCCCGCATCGGGCTCTCTGCTCAACGGGAGCCTGCTTCTTTCTCTCCCTCTGCCTGTCATTTCCTCTGTCTGTGCTCTCTCTCTCTGGCAAAAAAATAAATAAAATCTTTAAAAAAAAAAAAAAAGAAAAGAAAAATTATATAAATATTAGCTTATAGCAGTAATGCTATATTGTTTGTATCCAGTGGGTTGTGTCTACCCTGGCTCTGCTAAACATATTATTGACAGAAAGCAGTCTCATGTAAAATGACACACTTGAATTTAAGAAGATTGGAGAATAGATGTTAGTGACTAAGGCCTTACGAATCATATGAGTTAGTTGCCTTATTATACACATGAGGGAATTATAATGCAACTACAGAATGTGAGCAGATCAGCAATGTACTAACTGGCAACACAAAATAATTTTACTGAGGATTTCTAAAACCATGTTGTCATGCCAGAACCATTTGTACATGACATAACAGGTTACTCAGGTCTGTTTTTTACCTGGATCAACTGAACACTTCAACAATAAAAATCAAAACAATAGAAAATAGCACTGAAGGACATATACTCAGAGGATTTCAAAGTCTTTTCTATTCCTAAGGTGATTTCTCGTTCTAGCTGTTGCACGTGCTCATGCCTCCTAAGGGTTTTCTCTTTAAGTTCTTAGCCTAGTGTTTATTTTTTCTACTCACACACGTGGTTCATTGTTTCTTTTATATCAGTTTGCTGAAAACAAACATAAAAATAAATACTATGTTTCATTTTTAATGTTTCGAATTTAAAAATATATAAAAAAGATTTTCTTTGCTATATGAATAGCAGGTATGTCAGTAATATAAATTTCCAGTTTTTGATGATCTTTTTAGAATTCAGGTAGCTTACATTGCACTGTCTCCTTTAAAATACGATGCAGTCATTAACGGTCATGAATTCACTCCAAGTGCAGAAAAGAAAGTAACCCTGGGGAGTTTGCTTTAAAGATGAGGTTATGTGTGCATGAGTACATGTTTTCACTATATGGATTTGTACATCGCCTCATTTGGTTTGTTTATATTGTTTGTTTTTGTTTGCTTCAGAAATGGAAGACTTTTTTTAAAGATTTTATTTATTTATTTATTTGACAGACAGAGACCACAAGTAGGCAGAGAGGCAGGCAGAGAGAGAGAGAGGAGGAAGCAGGCTCCCCGCTGAGCAGAGAGCCAGATGTGGGGCTCGATCCCAGGACACTGGGATCATGACCTGAGCCGAAGGCAGAGGCTTAACCCACTGAGCCACCCAGGTGCCCCTGGAAGACTTATTTAAAATGACCTCTGAACATTCATTTAACACAAATCAGTCAGTGCCAATCGCTAGAAAGATTAAAAAAAATAAAAAACTGGAATTATGAAATCAGTTCTGCTGGAATTCCCCTGGTGGCAGGGGAAGCCATATTGATTGACATTACATGTGTGCTGGGGGAAGAAGGTGGTTTAGATTAAAGTAATAGCCATAGAACATACTTCCTAGGGGGAAGTACAAATATACCTGTGTTCTTTGTATTTTATAGAGATATTTCCTCAGTATTTCTTTGGTTTAAGATCTTCAATTTTTCCCCCAGTTTTCAAAGCATATTTCATCCCAGGCATCCAAAATGTCAAATTTTAAGCTTTTTTCATGAGTATGTATTTGTATTTCAAAAATTTCAGTCGCTTGAAACCCAATACTAAACATTCAGAGGTGTTTAGGGCAGTTTCCCTTTCCTTGCTTCTTTTTGTAAGTCCATTTTGTGTAATTAGTATTTAACTAAAAGAGAAAAACTTAAACATAAATATGTCTTCTTTTGTAATCAGGAAGGAGGCACAAAGAGCTCATGGTGACTCTTAACCAATCTGACTGAATCGTAATTACAACCCTACCTCTTGTTAGCTTTTTACACTTGGGCAAGTTTTAAAATATCTCTCCTACACAATTTTCTCATCATAAAATGAAGATAATAAGACAATCTAAATCACAGTGCTGTTGTAAAGATAATACTTGTAAAATCTTGAAAAAATCCTTACACAAGGTAGTTACTTAACAAATGCTATCTATTATTGTTATGACTTGGTAAATATGTATCTTTCTTAGAAGACTCTGAACAAGCAGCAAAATGTGAGAATTATTCTTACTGTCATTTCATTTTGCTGTTTCATTTCAAATAGATATACTTAGCATACAGTTCCTGTGGATCTTTATTCAAGTTGGTCAGAAATATGCTTTAAGATTTCTGGAATAAAACCAGAGATACTAACAATAAGACTCAGATGGAAAGATAAGAGCCACAAGAAGACTAAGGGGTACAGTTAAGATGTGCTTAACTGTGCTTAACTGTACCTATACTTCTCTAAATTATCAGTCTAGGTGAGGCTTCTGAAGAACACCACCATAATGTTTCCAGTTTTCTAAACTCTAGGCTGCCATTACTCTTAAAGCTTGAAGTCACTGCAGATTTAGCCTTCAGCTTTCCTACTAGAGCAATAAAAGCTATTTTTCTAGGGATAAGTCTCACTGTTATGGACGGTTGTTGGCAATATGTTCCTTGGTCAATGCAAGGATAGGTGTACCATATCAAGCTGGCATGGTCTTTAGGTAGGGTAATGGGCTGAAATATGTCTCCCCAAAATTCCTAAATTGAGGATCTAATTCCAAGTACTACAGAATATAACTATATTGGAGATAGGGCTTTAAAGATAGGGGAATTCATGTTAAATTGAGTCATATTGGTGGGGTCCTAATCTGTTATAATTTGTGTCCTTATTAGCAACGAATAAACACCAGGAGGCATACATATACAAAGTAAAGTCCATTTGAGGACCCACTGATAATGTGGCTGTCTGAATGCCAGGAAGAAAGGTCTCAGAAGAAACAAACCTTCCAACAACTTGATCTTAGACTTCTAGCCTTCAGAACTGCAAGAAAAATAAATTTAGGCCACCCTGTCTGTGGTACTTTGTTATGATAGACCTAGCAAACTAATACAAGTATTGAACGTGGATGGGAACGGACTCCAGAATTTGGATGTATTGCCATTGTTCAATAATTCTGCTGTGTTATTGTTACCATTCCTAAAACAATCTTATCATCATAGGGAAATATTTGTAGAATTCCTCCAGAAATACCAGTAGCCCTTTATAGTCTATGTAATGTTTCTCTAACGCATGGAGGAAGAATGCCTTGTGGATTTTGTTTTGATAATTTCGTCTCATCCTAGCCTTTAGGAAAAATTATAGGCAACGTTACCCTCACCTCCACACATGCCTCCTCATCCAGAGAGTAGGGAGCTGCAGGCGAGTGAGACTCAAGGACCGCTTCTTTTGTCTCCAGGCATCTATATAAAGGTCACAACTTGGGCCAAGCACTGCTCTCTAGCCAGCTCAAGAAAATACTAGACAATATCATGAAATATCATGAAATGACTGGGATTTCAGCTACTCTGGTCAGTACTGAAGAGCCCAGGGAACCAAAGTATTTACTTCCATCACTTTGATGAAATACTCCAAAAAGTGTAGGCTCATAGTTCTACTATGTGAGTAGCTGTTTTTCCACAAGTCTCCAGGCCCAATGCCATCAGGTCATTTAGATGAATGATGTGTTACCTCCTATTCATATTAAGCCTAAGGAATAAAAACCTTTTGAAATCCATATAGCATGGGTCTCCTTCTCTTTGAACTTGTCCCTTTGCCTGTCTTCTGTTAAATTTAGGTAAAGGGGTCTGGAGATTCTGGGCAGCAGTTGTGTGGGTTTGGGGAAATTGTGGCAAGATGGGTTAGACTTAAAATCAGTAGAACCTTGATGATTCCAAGAACTCCAGAACATCTGCATGTAAGACATTACTTAGTAGGATGTAGATTGCATCATGCATACCAAATGTTGCATCCATCCTCCCTTAAGCAAGAATCCCTATTGTCTTTAGTATGGTTGTTAAATCCATCCTATCTAAAGGTACCTCTGCATCATGTGCTGTGGAATACATTTCTAGAACTTACCCATAATCAGTTTCCCATCCTTCCTGGCCATAAAGAAGACTGAGATTTATAGAACGGTTTTATTTCTCAAAACAACATTAGGATGAAGCTGTTTAGTTTTATTTCCATTTTAGACATGAAGAAACTGATGTATAAGAAGATAAATGAAAATAAAAGCATCCAGGTAAACAGTCAGTTGGTGGAGCTGATATTCAAAAAAAACTCTACAGTTTCCAAGCCTGCATTCTTAAGAAACCATCTATTGTTTCTTTTCCTTTTGAAAAAATTAATCTTTCATATTTCAGTCTCATGTTTTATTCAACTTGTTGTATGATTTTAACTGTGGTAAAGTTATGTTACTAAAATACTGTAGGGAAAGAGTAGGGAATAGGCAATATGGAAAGGGTAGATAAAGAACCTGTCCTAACACATGAGGAGATCAATTTAGCTTTCAATTTAGGAAATCATGTTCCAGACTCAATTTCCTAGATAGGCAGATGGGCCTATCAAACACACAAGTAAGAAACTAATTAGACATTTGATTCAAAAAGCAGTAAATATCTTTTAGGATACACCTGAAAAAAAAATGGCCATTTAATTATGCTCATCTTCCTCAACTAACCTCAGATCATTTCTTTATGCTTAAACACCTTGTAAAATGCACCAATGGGAGCACATGGTTTGTTAAACTACAGGCTATTAGAGATTATCTAAGCCTGACATCTCCCTCTTAATATTACACTATCAGAGTCTGTCAATTTTACCTTTGGATCCTTGAATTCATGAACAGATCTTTTCTGCACAACTCTTATTTTCAGTTCAGACTCCATGCTTATTGAATCAGGAAGAAATGTGAAAGGAGATATTTATGTCTAGCTAATCTGACATCTGACTCTTCTAGGAGTTTCCATTTGCTTCAAAGCCTCCAAACCAGTCTAATACTAAATTCTTGGCTCCACTACCCATTCTCCAAACATTATCCAGGGTAATTTTTTTAAAAGATTTTATTTATTTATTTGACAGAGAGAGGATAGAGGGAGAATCCAAGCAGGGAGCAACAAAGGGAGAGGGAGAAGCAGGCTCCCCGCTAAGCAGGGAGATCGATGTGGGACTCGATCCCAGGACTCCAGGATCATGACCTGAGCAGAAGGCAGTTGCTTAACCAACTGAACCACCAAGGCTACCTTTTTTTTTTTTTTAAATGATAAATAAAAACATAAACAAATAAATTAGGTCATGACATTTTCCACTTAAATCTCTTAAATGGCTTTACTTCATTTTCAAAATAAAATTCCATCTCTTCATTGTGGTCTACAAAGCTCTGCTTTATCTGTTCCCTGGCACTTTAGAGAAATTGAAGACTTATCATAAAGCTACATTAGTCAAGATAGTGGTATTGACAAAAGAACAGAGAAATAGACCAATGGAATGAATGGAATAGACCATAATTAGACCCACACAAATATTGCTATGAAGCAAAGACAATTCAACAGAGAAAGAATAGTTTGTCAGCAGTACTATAATGACTACATCCACATGGAGAACAATGAATACAGGCATAGAAAACACACCTGTCTCTTAAAAAATTGCTCAAAGTGGATTATAGGCATACATTTAAAATGCAAAATTTAAAAACTTCCAGGAGATACTACAGGAGAAAATCTAAATTATTTTGGGTTTGCATATAATATCAAGTGGGGAAAAAATTGGGACTTTGTTAAAATCTAAAGTTTCTGCTCTGTGAAGGACCGTGTTAAGAGAATGAAAAGACAAGTCATACATTGAGAAAAACTATTTGAAAACACACAACTGATAAAGGACTTGTATCCAAATTATACAGAGAATTCTTAAAACTCAGTAAGAACACCAATAGCCCAGTGGCAAAAGGGCAAAAGATCAAAGTAAATTTCTTTTCAAAGAACATACACAGAAAAAAAAGCAAATGAAAAGATATTCAACTTTATGTCGTTTAGGAATGGCAAATTAAAACTACTCAACAGCATTACACATCTACTAGAATGACGAGACTACAAAACACTGATAACACTAAATGCTGGTGAGAATGTGGAGCTGTAGGAATTATCATTCACTGCTAGTAGAGAGGCACAATGGAACAGTCCTTTTGGAAGACAGTATTTCAGTTTCTTTCTTTTTTTTTTTTTAAAGATTTTATTTATTTATTTGACAGAGAGAGATCACAAGTAGGCAGAGAGGCAGGCAGAGAGAGAGAGAGAGAGAGGGAAGCAGGACCCTGAGATCATGACCTGAGCTGAAGACAATGGCTTAACCCCCTGAGCCACCCTGGCGCCCTTCAGTTTCTTATAAAGATGAATAATCTTTTTTTTTTTTTAGGAAACATTTTTTTTTTAAGATTTTATTTATTTATTGGACAGAGAGAGAGAGGGAGATCATAAGTAGCAGAGAGGCAGGTGGGGTTGTGGGGGGAGCAGGCCCCCTGCTGAGCAGAGAGCCCAATGTGGGGCTCGATCCCAGGACCCTGGGACCATGACCTGAGCCGAAGGCAGAAGCCTAACCCACTGAGCCACCCAGGAACCCCAAAGTTAAACAATCTTACTATATGGCCCAACAGTTGTGTTTTCACCCACCGGAGCTGAAAAATTATGGCCAGATAAAACCTACATACATATTTATAATTACCAAACTTAGAAGTAACCAAGATGTCCTTCAGAAGGTGAATGGATGCATAGTATTCCATTGTGTATATATACCACATCTTCTTGATCCATTCATCTGTTGATGGACATCTAGGTTCTTTCCATAGTTTGGCTATTGTGGACATTGCTGCTATAATGCAGCCATCAAAAGAAATGAAATCTTGCCATTTGCGACAACATGGATGGAACTAGAGCGTATCATGCTTAGCGAAATAAGTCAAGCAGAGAAAGACAACTATCATATGATCTCCCTGATATGAGGAAGTGGTGATGCAACATGGGGGCTTAAGTGGGTAGGAGAAGAATCAATGAAACAAGATGGGATTGGGAGGGAGACAAACCATAAGTGACTCTTAATCTCACAAAACAAACTGAGGATTGCTGGGGGGAGGGGGTTTGGGAGAAGGGGGTGGGATTATGGACATTGGGGAGGGTATGTACTTTGGTGAGTGCTGTGAAGTGTGTAAACCTGGTGATTCACAGACCTATACCCCTGGGGATAAAAATATATGTTTATAAAAAATAAAAAATTATATTAAAAAAAAAGAAACTATGGTATTATCTATACAAGGGAGTATTACTCAATATGAAAAAGAAATGAACTATTAAGCTATGAAAAGACATGGAGGAACTTTAAATGCATACTTTTAAGTGATAGAAGCCAATCTAAAAGGCTACATACTATATAATTCTAACTGTATGACCTCATGGGCAAGTCAACACTATAGAAAAAAATTTTAAAGATCAGTGGTTACCAGGGTTTGGGTAGAGGAAGGAAGAGATGAATATTTTTAGGATAGTGAAACTTTTATGTATAATACTATAATGTTGGATATATGCTATTATCCATTTGTCAAGACTCATGGATCTATACGAGACTAAGTGTGAATCCTTAATATAAACTATGGGCTTTAGTTAATAAAACTATCAATTATAAGGGAATCTATGAGGGAGGAGGGGAGGTGACCTATGGCAGCTCTGGCCTTTCTGCTTAGCTTTTCTGTAAAACTAAAATTTCTTTAAAAATAAAGTCTACTATTTAAAAGAAATATGACATGTGTCTGAAGAGTAATATACCTGTTAAGTACCATTGGTGGTCAGAGAAAGAATTTATGAAGGTAACCTGAAAAAAGTCTGTCCAGTGATATAGGTAGGATATGGGAATTGCTTAGAGTGTGGATAGGTAGAAAAGAACTACAGTGTTAACAAACAGGGAAGACAACTACAACCCAAGCTGGTGAAAAATCCTTTGAAGTGTTATATAAACTATCATCAAAATGGTCATCAAGGTCACCTGCTGTCATGGTCTGATTATTTGTGTCCCCCAAATTCATATGGTGAAATCCTAATGACTGATATGATGGTGTTAGGGAGAGGGGCCTTTGGGCTTTGATCTGATGAATGGGATTAGTGCTCGACTAAATAGGATCCAGCAGAAATCCCAAGCCCTTTCTGCCATGTGAACTTTAAACAGGAAGTCTGCAGTTCAGAAAAGGGTCCTCACCTAACCAGGCCAGTGCCATGATATTGGACTTCCAGCCTTCTGAACTGTGAGAAGTACATTTCAGTTGTTTATAAACCACCCGGTCTGTGCCATTTTGTCACAGCAGCCTGAACTGACAAGACATCTGCTTTTTCAAAAGACCCAATATCATTGTTTGTCAAGATCTGCTTTCAGAAATAGGATGAGCTTTTTTCCTCCTACGTAGTGAGGTTGGACCATGTATTCATTCAGTTATGCAGCATGGAACAGACTAAAGCAAATGGTCTGTTGGGTGACTGAAACTGGTCCTAAGTTCTAGCTTATCTCTGGAAGCAATAGTCAACCGCATAATATGAAGAAAATTTCTTGGAAGAAACAAGGTCATGTTTTACTACTGCCAGAAGAAATGAATAGTTTTTTTTTTTTTTAAAGAACTACTAGTTGACAAACTTTTCAGTGTTAGGAGCACCTATTTCTGTCCCCTCCACTACCATGTCTCTGAGGTCACAGCTTTTCAATATGTATTCTATGAAACAACCACATATAGAAGCTTTTACCCACAAGGTAAATAATGAGCTTCCACTTGAACTTCTTTCTAACCTGTAACTGAACCACACTAGCATCATCCTTAAAAAAAAAAAAAAAAAAAAATTATTATACTATGTGTATTTAAAAATGACTGCAAAATTCTCAAGCTTGAAAAAATGGGCAACCAAGACTCTTGCAAGTGGATTATTGGTCTCTTATACCTACGTATTGGTCTCTCAGATCCTCATAGAGAGAATTCCTATTTCTGGACTCCCTGGACTCCCTGCCTACAATTTTACCTGCTTCCTTTACTCTCAGCTGTCCCCCAGAACCATCCCTTTGGGAGACCACACGGATAGCCTTAGTAGCCAGCCTTGTGGTGGTTCAGGGTTATGCGGACTGGGACCTCTAGATATTGCCACTGTGGGCCTGATGAGGATTTATTTGTTCTTTACAGGAAGGACTATGTGAAAAAATAAGAACATTTATTATCATGACCATTTTTAAGCACTCAGGTTCCAGGCCCAATGCCTAAATACTGGTTAGTTTGTGTAATCCTTACAAAAGATTTATTAAGTGGGAGCTAATATTACCTTCACATCACCAGGAGAGGCTACTGAGGCACAGAACCGTGAAGGGGTTCAACCAGTACACACCCTCACCCCCCCTTATGGTTAAGTAGTTTGGCCAGTCCCAGAGTTAATTACAGTGTTTGAACCCACGGGGTCCGAGTTGGCTGAGGACTTACCCCTGAGCTTGGGTGGTCATGGCCATCCGGGGAACGCAGGGCAGGTTGGCGCGGGCCGTAGGAAGGACTTTCTCCCCGCTGCTGGTTCTAATAGCGACAGTCCAAGGCACCCCGCGTCCGCCCTTAGCCCTGGCCAGCCCCCGTGGCAGCCCAGAGACAAAGACCGGACGCGCCTCACATCCACGCACGTGATCCGACGTCGGGTCCCCCTGCTCCAGGATCTCCCAGGACAGCCCGCGGGCAGGGCCAGCGTGTGGTGGGAGCCACTCCCCGGAGTATTCACTGGCAGCCCGAGGGGGGTCAGGGGAAAGAAAAGGAAAAGAAACGCTGAAGCCGCAGTGCCTCGGCCTGAGCAGTTGGCACAGCCCCGACCAGGGTTCCGAGATGGTGGCCACGCTGACGTCGCCCTTCCCTGACCCAGTCCGAGACCCAGCGCAGAGGCCCGCGCGCGGGTAGGTGCTCGCGAACCCTGCCGAGGCCCTGGCAGGGCGAGGAACGCGGGCTGGGGCTCCCTCGCAGGGGTGGATGGGTGGCGGAGCAGGGTCGTGTCTGCACCCGCAGGACCTGGGCACCGGTGGCGAAGAGGCTGCCCTGGCACTTCTGGAAGCCGCACAGTGGCGACACGTCGGCTGGTGTCTCTGTGGTGTACGAGCCTGGCTTCCCTTTCCCGCTGCTGAATTGCCCTCATGGCCCGGCTTTTGCTAAAGCTTGTTGCTCCAGCTTCGTGCGTTTGTCTCTGAGCACGCTGTGTGCCAGGCTCTTGCATAGTCCTGCAACATTAGGTGTGATGATAGGTGCAATTTGTAGAGCTCTTTGCCCCCGTCTTAGTAATAAGCGTTGGCTCCCCAGCATGGCCAGGGACCCAGTGCTGCTCTTGTCCCATTTTTTTTTTTTTCCCAGATCGATAGGATTCAGGGATCAAACTCCTTTCCCAGGCTCTTCTTCCTAGGGAAGATGAGAAGCTTGTCCTGTAAGTTCCAGAGTCAGGAACTTGGCATAAAACATTAGTTGCGGGCGCCTGGGTGGCTCAGTGGGTTAAGCCGCTGCCTTTGGCTCAGGTCATGATCTCAGGGTCCTGGGATCAAGGCCCGCATCGGGCTCTCTGCTCAGCAGGGAGCCTGCTTCCCTCTCTCTCTCTGCCTGCCTCTCTCTCTACTTGTGATCTCTCTGTCAAATAAATAAATAAAATCTTAAAAAACAAACAAACAAACAAACAAAAAACAAAAACAAAAACAAAAAAACATTAGTTGCACTTACTGTGAGTAAGCAATATGTTAACAAATAGCTGTTTTTGACTTTTTAATACCAACAGGACATTAGCAGAGAAGTTGGTAGATTCTGCCAACCCACTAAATGTTACATTTTAGGGCATTTCGCCTAGGGGCTTCATTTCTTCAAATGTGCAAACTAGTGAATGGAATTGGAGGGTTAGTTCTAAAATCCTGATTCCAGCAATTCCATAAACAGGTGGTTCATGGTGTTACAGGATTGCAGGGTTCTTGTCTCACGGAGCCGAAGAATGAATCTCGCGAACACAAATGGGCGAAGTGAAAAAGTTTATTAAGCGAAGGTGAGAACAGAAAGGAAGGAAAAAGGCTCTCTAGAGTGCAAGGGGTCCTGAATGGCTTGCCACTGAGGGCTTTCACTGGAAGTCTTTTATTGAGAACTGACTGGGAAACTTAAATCTTCCTGACATCTTTACCACTGATAGCACTAAGCTTACTTTTTCTTTCAAGTTTTGTAATTTTCAGTAGTCCAGCTGTAGCTGTTATAGAGAGATCTCATCTCCGAGGTTTAAGACAAAGGAGGCAGTCTTGTTAGTCTCATTATATCCCCTTATCTCTGGTCTTGTCCGCCTCAGCATTTCCATATCTGGGATTTCTGTGAGCCTGAACACACAGCCCCTTGAGTGAGCCCAGTCAGGTAGCCACCTCTCTCTCTCTCTACCTAGCCCTGCTGTTTCCCACTCAATAGGGCTTAAGATATTCAGGTAACAGTTGGCTCCTTCTCTTTTAAATAAATTGCAACTCTTCCCCCTTTCCAGGGCTGTAGTTTGGGGTGATCTAGGAATAACACTCTTTCATTTGTAAAATGCCCGCTAGTTAAACTGTTACTCCTTCCTCTAGGTGACAGTGATTACTGAAAGGCTTAGGAGGAGTGGGTGCATCTTAGTGGCCCCAGTCTTAGATTTGTACTACCTGTAAGTTCTTAATCTTCAAAATGCTGAAAAATTTTGAAAGAGGACCACTATTTATACTTAAGAAAGATTTTTAATAATGACCCCTTTTCCCATTTGAACCATTGAGGATAAGCACATGATTTAAAATTTAGAATTTTGCCTGTCTTGTGTTTTGGGGGAATGAAGGGATATACTTTAATACTTAAGAATTCAAAACCTTTCATGTGATAATGAGGGACAGTCTTGATGTCTCCAAGTTCATTTTGTGAGTGAAAGAAATTGCTAGATTTTACCTGAAGGAAAAACATGGCACCTGTCTTTCTACAGCTGAAATACAAATACTAGGCTGTGGATATTTGTGACTAGGTTCCTAGGTGCTCTAAGAGAATGTATTTTGAAATCAAGTTAATCTTGGAGGAGTGGCGGCATTGGCATGTAGATATGAACCCAAGGAAAAGACCACTCTCCTCTGCACACCGGGTACAGTGGGGCTTACTGTGTTTCTCCCTTGTTTTACCTACTACAGTTGGATTCCTTACCCACCGGTATGTGTTAATCCCGCTTCCATATTTGGCTGCCTTTATAGTCCTAGTGACATAGTTATGGCAGCCAACGTTTCTGGGTTTCTTACTGCGTTAGGTTCCTAGGGCTGCCAAAGTGCCACTAACGAAATGGCTTAAAACACCAGACTTCTGTCTCAGTGCTGGCAGCCAGCAGTCTGTAATCAAGGAGTCAGCAGGCCTTCACTACCTCTGAAGGCTCAAGGGAAGCCTTAGCTGTCTCCTCCTAGCTTCTGGTGGTTGTTGGCAATCCTTGGCATTCCTTCACTTGTACCTGTGTCCTTCCGATTTCGACTCAGTTGTCATGTGGCTTTCTTCTCTGTGTTTGTTGTAAGGACATCAGCCCTATTGAATTAGGGCCCATTGCAATGACCTCACTTTAAAGTGATCATGTCTGCAAAAACCCTAATTTCAAAAACCAAGCACCTGGGTTAGGATTCCACGAATTTTGGCACTGACACAATTTGACTCAAAACCCCTATCACTTTTTTTTTTTTTTTCCTGTGCACTCCGGCAAGCAGCTTTGTACTTTTGCTGCTCCTTTTGTAAGCCTTCTTCAAAGGGGCTACAAGGATTAGGGACCTGACTTACATAAAAGCAATGCGAAATAAGGTCTAAATGCCAGCCTTCAGCCAGTACTTCAGACACTGGTTTTTAAATGTAGACAAATACAATAAGAAAGTGTATGTTCTCCCTTTATATTGTCACCTAATTCTTTGAGCTCCCTAAAAAAGTGATACTAGACGAATTCATAGTACATCACATGTGTTCTCTCCTTAATCTTAGAGTAGGGGCCAATACTTTACTAACATAATTTTTAAATGTTTTGAGAAAAAGATTTATTTATTTTACCTGTCTGTAGCCTGGTGTTTAGAGGCAGTGTGTCTTCAGCATGAACTCCCTAATGTGATAAAGAAAAGTGAAATTTGAGCTAGCAAAACAGTATCTAGTAAATGTGTTGCAGTCTTGGGATAGCAGTCTAGGAAGGTTTTCCCCCCACTCAGTCAAGGAATTCAGTTTTAACAAATATAACACGCCTTTTATATTTATTTTTCATGAGGTTTTGGTTACTGTTGAGTAATGTAGCCCTTTTTATTTACCTTGACACTTCTGTAATGTTTTGAAACCTCTTTTGGGAAATAGTCTATAAATTCTTCTATCCTAAATATTGTAGGGCTTAGCTTTTGAGAGAGTTTAAAGCTCTGTTATGTGTCACATCTTATCTCCTTCTGATCATCTCTAGTTGGTTAAATACTGTTTGGAGTTTGACCTCGTCTTGATCGTAGGAGTACGTAAAGGGAAAATTTCTTGAGGGTGAAGACTCTGTCAATCAGAAGAAGGAAATACCATACTTCCCTTTCCATTTTAAAATTTCAGGATAGATTGAGATTTAGGAAACATGAAATTAGTACATATTCTTTATTAACATCTTGCATTAGTGGGGTATATCAGAATAAACTAATACTGTTATATGATTATTAACTGAAGTCTATAACTTAGATTTTTTTCAGCCTTTACCTAAGCTCCTTCTGTTCCAGGATCCCATCCAAGGGCTCCTTGGGCTCCTCCTTACTGTGACAGTTACCTTTTGATTCTTCATCTGTTGATTCCTGGTCACTGTCCTAGCAGCTTTGCATGTAGTACCTCCTGTGATCCTCACAATAACTGAGATGGAATGGTTTTAATGGTTTTGCAACTGAGCAGTTAGGCAATTTGCCTAAGATAGCATTGTTAGTAAATGATGGAGCCAAGGATGGAAGCCAGTCCCTGGAACTCCAAAATCCGTGTTCTTTGTATTTGTAGTAATTAGCTCTGTGCCTGCTGCATTAGCATAATTCCAGTGTTAACCCAAGTTTTCTAAACCTCAGCATCATTGGTACTTTCTTTGTTTTGGGAGGGCTGTTTGTGGGATGTTTAATAGTGTCCCTGTCTTTTTTTTTTTTTTTTTTTAAAGATTTTATTTATTTATTTGTCAGAGAGAGAGAGAGAGAGAGCGAGCGAGCACAGGCAGACAGAATGGCAGGCAGAGGCAGAGGGAGAAGCAGGCTCCCTGCCGAGCAAGGAGCCCAATGTGGGACTCGATCCCAGGACGCTGGGATCATGACCTGAGCTGAAGGCAGCTGCTTAACCCACTGCGCCACCCAGGCGTCCCATTAGTGTCCCTGTCTTATCTCCCACCAGATGTTAGTAGCACTTCCACCTTCCTCACTCATCACCAGCCAATACTTGTAGCATCCAAAAATGTCCCATACATACCCATTTATTTTGGGGGGGTAAAATTGACCACTGGGCAATGTTCCTAAGATGTGTTTCAGTAGATGGCAATATATAAGAGATATTGAATGAATTGTGTTGACCAGTGGGTTAACATTTTTAAGATGTATTTTAGTAGATGACAATGAGAAATATTGAATGAATTGCATTGAGGCAATCTGAAGTAATTAAATAATTTGAACCTATAAAAATGGAACTAGAGGGGATTAGGCTAAGTAAAACAAGTCAGTCAGAGAAAGAAAAGGACCATATGATTCCACTCCCACATGGAATTTAAGAAAACAGATGAACATAAGGGAAGAAAAGAAAAAAAATAAGATAAAAACTGAGAGGGAAGCAAACCATAAGAAACTAAGAGTTGCTAGAGGGGTGTGGGGTGGGGGATTGGGTAATTGGGTGATGGGCATTAGGGAGGGCACTTCGTGTAATGAACATTGGATTTTACATGAGCTGAAGAATCACTAAATTCTCCCCCTGAAACTAATAATACAGTATATGTTAACTAAATTGAATTTAAATTAAAAAATTAAAAAAACCCTACAAGGATATTTGAAAGAAGTGATGCATTAGCTCACTGTTAAAATTTTGTGGGAAAAGATGAACTATGTAACTTATTTTTAGTCCAGTATAAGCCTGAGATTGCAAATCACTGAATAGGCATGTAGAGTTCTTTTAACCGAATGTTTATCTTACACTGGGATAATTTGAGTAAATGTAATTGGCGTGTCTGCTTTGACTTAATTTTAAAGGCATATTGTGTGTTCTTAGCAAAGATGATTCTTAGTATTTCAAAGGTTACATTGGCATTTAATATTATGCCTCTTATTAAACTTTGTTTTGGTTGAATTCCAGTGTGTGGGGAGGACAGGTCTTTGCTCCTGAAAACTATTTTCAAGCAAATAAAAAAGGTGAGACTGCTTAAAATGTTAACTAGTCTAGATCTTCTACAGTGTCTAAGAGCATGCGTAGGATGCTATAACAATTTGTGAGCCTTTCGTTAGGCCTTCCAAAATTTTGATTGACAGGGTTGTATTTGTTCCTTTGCTTTATAGAGATCTGCCCTATTCTTTGTTTTTCAGTATTCCTATCTAAATTGAGTATTTTTTTTAAAAACTCTGAGCTCCTAGGGCCTCTAGTTTACACCCAAAACTCACTTTCAAGAGTGTTCAATATTTGAATTAGTAAATACAGAAACCACCCTACAAAAATCAAGTGTCTCATGTAGGGTGATTATAGCCGGTCACTAGAATCTTTGTTTTTTTGTAGAAAACACTTGGCTAGATCTAAATGAGGAAGCATCAAGATTTAGGTGGTAATGGATTTTAAAGAGTATGCAAGAGAGGTTTCAAGACCATTTGAAGCTTTAATTCTGGATTGCTACTCTTCACATTTATTTACTTCTAGTTTTTAGAAGTACCCGACACTTCTAGCCTCCAGAACAGAGAAAACTTAAGGCACCCAGTCTTAAGCAGTTCTTGTTACAGTGTCCTGAGCTGACTAATAAGTGAGGTCAAGTTGAACTTGTTGAGCTTCCATTTCCTCAGAATAAGATGAATTATTTCACGGAAGCTCAGTAGGATTAAATGAGAAGGTAGAGCCACAGTCTCACTGTTGGTACTCCAATATTTGCCATTAATAATAATAAAATGAAGAAATATTGAACAGATTTTATTTCAGTTATCAGTTATAATCTGTGGTATTTTTAGGAAGTTACGAGTGTTAGCTGTGAATACTTTCTGTTCACCTTGCGGCTGAAGGTACTGTTGCTATACCTGGGTTTCTTTTGAGGTTCTATCAAATGCTTCTAGCTCTTTTCAGTGGAGACAAAATGCTGTACCAGTGATAACACTCATTCTACCTTGATTTATCCAGTCAATTCAACATAATTCTTGAAACCCCTTACCAGCTATCTGGAAGAAAGGAAACAATTACTTTGTTTAGTACTTGCCTATGAAGTATTTTCAGTTAAACATTTTGAAAATTGTAAACAATCTTGATTATATTAAACTAAAATAGTAGTGGTTAAGTGGTAGCTCACCCATGTGTTTCTTCTGGTATTGGGCATACATATGTAAAGTAAATGGTTTTGTGTGCATTAGTCCTATCATGGTGAAGACTTGAAAATTGCTAGTTATGTAACAATTATTCTGTAAGTGAACAGTGTAGTAGTTCACTGCACTTCTATATTTACAACACACAAGATAAATTCCATGTGATCCACTTAAAATTTATGACTGGTGCATTAAACGGACTTTTAATATCCTTCAGGAACTTGGGCTTTCATTTTACACATTCTATTTTATTTAGAAAGGTAGGAAGGTTATAAGTAGCAGTTTAATTATAATTTCTTAAGATTATGCTGGTGCATATTTTCCTTTTAAGACCATCTTAAGAGCAATAGTAACGTCTATCTTTGCCAAAATATCCTAAAAATGAAGGAGTGTACTCAAACAGGAGCCTAAAAATATTGCACCAGTGCATTTTTGGAGGCTCACTAAAAAGTGTAACGCACAGATGGGCAGTGTATTTCAAAAATGCACCCAGCAAATTTATGATTAACTAGACTCCATTTCATTGACTTACTAAAAACTAAGTTCAACTTTATTTCTGTTTTTAGTGGCTAAATATCAATTTTACAGTCGAGAATAGCTTTCTAGAAAAATCTTACAAGCTTGCTTCTGTAGGTGGCTAAAATCTCCATTTCTGGGCCTACCCTATCTTTGCAGTAGGTCCTAAAGTCTTATTCAGTAGAAACCAGATTGTTTCACCATTTAACAAAGTCCATCAGCATTAGTCCATCAGCATTACAATGGATTTATTTCTGAAATATATACACATACACGAGACATGTAAAGATGATAAATAATTTGAAGTGTGTAGACCATGAAGCCAAATTTCCTAGAATTGTTATGAAGAGAAGTTATGGAAGACACTTAATAGGGTGCCTTAGTTATAACTGACTGCCACGGTGTCCTATAGGATATGCTGCACTTTCACCCCAACCCCATCCCCACACTCGCTCGGATCTCTCATCTGCTCTTCTCACTTGCCCACACCACTCAAGCCGTGCTCTGCCCCCTTCTTGCTCTCTTAAGCGAGCACATTCCCACTCAGAGCCTTTGCTCAGTTCTCTGATCTTTCCCCAGATACCTGCATAACTGGCTTTCTTATTCTCAGGTTCAAAGGAGATACCACCTTATCAGAGAAGTCTTTGCTGACTTCTGAAACATCATTATCTTCCTTATGCTGCTTTTTTTCTTCTAAGCTTTGATCTGACACATTTATTGATGTATAGTCCATATCCTCTAACAAAGTATGAGCACAGGGGACAGGGACATTTGTTCACTGCTGTATCTTGGCACACAGAACAGCTGGCATGTAGATTTTTAACTTGTATGAACTTGTATTTCTGTTAAATCTTTGCATTACAAGAATACCTTATCAAGAGAATTAGACAAAGGGAAGAAACTCTATTCACTTTCCAGGTTCATCTCATGGATACTGGCAGGAGTTTGTCTACTTATGGAATGCGGATTGGCTTTGCAACTTTCTAGATAGTAGAACAGGCTAACATTTGAGTCTGGGTGGCTCAAATACAGCAACTTTTTAACTGATTATGTTCTATAATCCATTCATATTTTATACTTAACAGAGACCACTAAGGAACTTTACCTGTTTTAAATTACAGCATAAACTGTTACAGTTTGTATAAAGTGGTTTATGAAGTAAAGGCAGACAGATGGAAGCCAGGATACCATGTTTCATAGGACATTGAGGAGTGTGGACTTGATTCAACAGGTGCTGGGGAGGCCACAGAAAGATTTTAAACAGGGGATTTATTTCAAAAAGTCATCCTGGCAGCTTTCTGGGCAGCCTGTTGTGGAAAAGCCAATTCTTTCCATTGGAGTATTGCAGTTTACAGAAGATGAAGTTTGACTTAATTACAGGATAACTGCTTGCTAATTATAATGTGAAGCTTACTCCTTAAAACTTCTTAGAATGAAAAGTAACCTGAAAAAAACCTGTATTTTACAATACAGAATCAGAAATACATCATCTACTAGATGAATGTATCATCTACTAGAATCATCTAGATGATTAAGGCCCATCTTACGAATTTGATGAAGCTGATTCCTAGGAAGAGTAGTGACCTGGTTAAGCTAACCTCTGAGTTATGGCAATTAGCTGTCCTGATTAAATGGCAATGGACTATGTGATTACACAAGTTAGTTAATGGGTTAAATATAAAGTTAGCCTCCCCCCCACCCCTTCTTGAAGTGTAGTACTTTCTAAAGCTACCCAGGTGGCATTTTACTAGGAAGATATTTAATACAGAACTGTTCTGGAATTTGATTTCCTCTATTCTCTCCTAGCCAAAATCAGATGATAGATCACATTTAGAGCTTTAAAATAAGCAATATCATGTTGGGAAAATAATGCTCTAGGATTAGAATTTGGAATCTAATCCTGGCTGTGACCCTGGGCAAGTTAATTAGAATTTGGGTCTCCACTCTGAATTTTAAAGAGTAAAGTTTGAATTTTGATGTTCTTTTTAGATTTATATATAGCTTCTGTTATAGCTTAGAAAACATTAGGACATTTCCCTGAACTTTTTAATGGAGATATATAACCTAATGATATGGTAAGTAATTACATACGTATCTAGGTGTATAGAAACTCTAGCTGGATGTAGACATGAAATAGCTAGTAAATTATGTACTACGTTTATCTTTTTCCTTGTCTTTTAAAACTACCCCCCATAGGGAAGATGAGTTGCTCCCTACAGCAGTTTACTGCTTGGAACACCTTCCAGACCAGATGGTGTTGGACATGAGCAGAAATTTTCCCAAGCAACAGATAGAGAAGATTTAGTGAAAGGACTTGCTTGATGCAGTTAACAAGTATTACAGTAGTTAGGAAACCTCTGTTAGATTACTTACCTGATTTTGTAATGGAATTTTGGAGCTCTTAGGTAAGATCTTACTGAATACTAGAAATTGTCCTTTGGGAGAATGGGAAAATGTTTATTCTGATCAACGTTGATGAAAATTTTCAAGGTAGCTATAGATCTGAGTTAATCATTGAATATTCAGTGTTTAAATTTTCACATCTTAAACAGTTTTGAATTTTTTTCAAAGAAGAATACAAATATAATCCACAAGTTAAAATTTGCAAACTTGCTCATTAAGTTTACTGAAGATCTTTTTCTCTCCCTCCTATTTTTTTGCGGTTAAAGAACAAACCCATTCGTTGTCCTTCAGTTTCCCACAGTCTGGATTTTTACAGTTCAAGCCCCCTTATTATATGTTCCACAGTGTCCTGTATTTCTTGTAAATTGATTATTAAAGCAAAAGTGAAGCACTTGAACAAATTTTTAACTGAGTTAATGATTATTTTGGAGCTATTGCATGATCAAGACCTATTGGGTAAATAGACAGTTATACAGTTTGGCAAAATTATGGCATTACAATATAATCTCTTAAGAATGAATAATTTCAAAACAAATGGTTAAAAAGAGGCTCTATTTGACCTACTTTAAAATTAAATTTTAATGAGGGGGGGAAAACTTAAATGGTTTATCAATATGCCAGTATGTCCTCCTAAACCTCAGGATCTTGTAACTGCGATTGGCTGGTGTTTAAATGGGAAAATTGAGGATTTACATGTACAATATAATGGAGCAAGCAATAACTTGCTATAAAGTTATAAGAACCTGTATGCAATGTGCATACAGTATAGATAGTATAGATAAGTTAGATAGGTTAATGTAGATCTCAGTGAGGTGAAAGAATGTTCATGATTTAAGGATGAGGGCTTTTTTTTCTTTCTTTCTTTTTCAGAAATAAGCTGAAATTTGGGAGATCATGTACATAGTTGCTATGCCAACTATCCATTTGCAGCCTTTATTTTGCACATAAGTGAATAACATGATTTGACAGAACTCACACCTTTCAGAAGACAGAACTGCTCCGTTATATGCATGCTTCCAAAAGAACCTGTAGTCTCATAGACATGATCATTTCATGGAAAACATTCTGGTAAAATCAGGTTTACTAATCCTCATGTTAATTGCAAACGTTGCCATATCCAGTGTCACTCTGAAAGCCTTGGACTGTCTTGTGCTTGCTGGAACGTGAGTGTCCTCACTCATTCACCACTGGTGGCTTCTGGGGGAGTCTTCCCCACTCATGTGGATGGCATCTAGGTGACTGCGGGCCTTGCCACTACCCCAGCTGAGTAGACTGGAGCTGAGCCCCTGATCTAATGAAACTGACCTAATAACAAGAATCTGCTTGGCCAATCAAATTGTATATATGGGTAAGTTAAATGAGGGACTATCAACTGAGAAAATAAGGGAAACCAGTCTGTAGAGAGAAATAGAATAGACTTTAGGAAAAAGCAGAGATGTCATTAGAGAGCCTCTGTAGCCTGAGGTCATATAATAGCTCATCTCTAGAGCAGCTGTTAGCTTTTCCATTCCCAACCCTGTATAATGCATAGAGATTTATGTGGGGCTTTGTTTATTTTCTTTAATCTTGAGATAATTTGAGTTTCTACTCCTCATGGCCATAGACCAACTGCCACATGTATTAGTATACTTCAATACTTGAAACAAAATTCTATCAACAAATTACAGTTATTCCACATCAAAATTGTTGTTGTCCTCTTCACGAACGGGCACTATTCATATTTTAAGGAAGGTAAAAAACTTGCACTTGGGAGATATGAAGTAGGGATCTACTACTTCTGAGATGTCAATCTCAGAAGAACATCTAGCTTGGTTGCATGTCAGAATCACTTGGTTAGCTTTTAAAAACCCTTAACCTCGTCTCAAACCCAGAGCTTCTGTGTGGTGATATTACATATATAGCCCCTCCCTCACACTATCCCCTCCAAGAGAAGGTAATGGCTGAGAACAACTAACTTAGAGTTGTTATGGCCCATTAGTCTGGATGCAAGTGGCCATGGAGTGTTTACATAGTGAGGCTTATAGTGAGCCAGTTTCTTAATATATAAAAATAAAATACTGAATAAAATAAAATAAAAATACTGAATCAGTAGGATTCAACTAATAAGATATTCTGTGTTACTTATACTTCAATAAAAACAAATCCAGTTAAAATCAAGGATTCTTTCTCCAAAAGTGAATCCTTATTTAATAACTTCTATTTTTCATTAAAAATACTTGCTTTAATGTGCCAGTTAGTAAGCCACTGTCTTCGGCTCAGGTCATGATCCCAGAGTCCTGGGATCGAGCCCCAAATCGGGATCTCTGCTCAGCAGGGAGCCTGCTTCCTCCTCTCTCTCTGCCTGCCTCTCTGCCTGCTTGTCATCTCTCTCTGTCAAATAAATAAATAAAATCTTAAAAAAAAAAGCACTCAGCTTTCAGTATTTTAGGGGTAAATGTCTGCATGTGATCTATTAAAAGTGTTTGAAAACACTAATTCCATCTTCAAGTTAATCTTCAAGTTAAATTTCACAAGTTTTATAGACTAGAGGTAAGACTTGATTATTATAATCATGAACTTAATTCATACATCATTTAAAGAAGTTTATAAGTAAGCAGTACTTTAGTATTCAAACTCTGAAATCCTAAATTAGTGTTTCCTTTAAAATTTTGTTCTGTATATTTGTGCTCACGGGAGGTGGTTGAGTGGAAGGGAGGAGGGAATGGATGACATATATGTCCCAGTGTACCTAACTTTCTAAACATTAGGTAGTGAATATTAAATATTAAAACCCCAAACTTTCTATTATTTAAATTGATCATGTTTGTTTGAACTCTTATTAGCATTGAAATTATTTCCAATTTTCTTGATCAAAGTCTGTTAGAGATACACTTAAGTTATAACCTCGATCTCCCATAAATCCTTAAAACTAGTACTAAAATTGTGCATATATAAAGCTGTTGACCCATGTTTTCTTGTGTTTAATTTCTGGAAATAGTATATTGATCCTACACTTAAATATATAAAGAGTAAGCATTGTAAGATATTAAGCCTGTGTTGCTTAAAATCCCAGAAAATAAACTCTAATTTGAAAAAAAAAATTGTTAATTTAAGAAGCAATATGCTTAAAATGCTGAGAAGTAGTAATTACTAGTCAATATGTTATCTCTAGTAACTTCTAAGATCTAACCAGAGCATTCTGGAACTCCTTAAGAGCTGGTCTGTCATTCTTGTGTATTTCTCTTTTGTAATGTTTTCGTTGATTTATAACATATATTTTGAATGTTTTTTATTAAACTTTTTACTACTTTCTATTGATATAAAATGTAGGGTGGTCACTTTTTGCGTTGAAGGAAAAAATGTTTGTATCTGGATGAGTGGTTATAAGATAGACATTCTGCTTTTCTATCGACTGATTTCTTTAAGTTCTATGTACACAAAATACCATCTGCAGATAACTTGTCCTTTTCTACTCTACTACCTTTTTATACAATATTTTCCAAATGCTTTATTTCTTTGCAGAATGATATAAAAACAGAAAAATAACACATTATAATGATCCCTGAAGCTGAGTTACACTTCTGTTTGACGTTTTTTTAAAGATCAATATTTGTGGATCTGTGTACACACATTTTCAACTATCTGTTTAAATCTTGTATTTTCTTACATTAAACATAAAAAGGATTTTTTTTTTAAAAATGCTAACCAGGTCGGAGACACGTGATGGTTCTAAAACTTGGATAATTTTTTGTGAAATTATTTGGGTTTTACATTTTCCCTCCAATCACTGTATTTGTTTTCTTGTTCCAATGCTTTATTAACAACTGGAAACAAACCCAAGAAACTGGAAGTAAGGCCATTCCAGAAGCCCAATTGGTGAAGGAAATAGGTTTATCATTTTGTCTCATTTTGAAATCCATCTTAGCAAAAGATTTTTCTTAAAAAGATTCAAACTCCCAAATCTCAGCAAGGAAGAGGGAGTCCAGGGAAGCAGCAGGCTCCTGCACCAGCCTTGCAGGAATAGCTCAAAGGAGGTGCTATTTCCCCTTCATTTACAGGGAACTAGCAACCCGAACCTTCCTTCCTGACTCGAGGCCTCTTTGCAGGGTGCCCTTAGGTGTCCTAAGATCCCCCTTGCTCCAATCAGGACTTAGGAGGATGCCAGAACAGCTTTTCTAAGGTTTTAAATCTATACTCTAGAAGCTCTTTAGGAATGTTTGCCTGATCACTTCATTCCGTGGCATTAATCGCCTGTATATAATTGGAATAAACTTCTCAAAGTACATGTAACACTGATAGCTGGTCAGTAAAAGCACCATGTCCAGCAATATTTATTTAGCTATTATGCAAGTTTGTGATATGAAAATAGAACTAGTTGACCCTTGGGGTGCCTGGGCGGCTCAGTGGGTTAAGCCTCTGCCTTCAGCTCAAGTCATGATCTCAGGGTCCTGGGATCAAGCCCCACATTGGGCTCTCTGCTCAGCAGGGAGCCTGCTTCCCACTCTCTCTCTGTCTGCCTCTTTGCCTACTTGTGATCCCTCTGTTTCTGTCAAATAAATAAATAGAATCTTAAACAAACAAACAAAAAACTAGTTGACCCTTGAAAAAATGGGGTTATGGGTGCCATCCCCCACATGAAGTAAAAAATCCATGTATAACTTCTGAGCCTCTCACACTGACCTCCCCCAAAAGATACTTGTAGGCTCTTGTTGACTGGAAACCTTACTGATATTTTAACAAGTTGCTTTATATGAATTATATACTGAATTCTTACAACAAAGTAAAGCTAGAGAAAAATACATTTGTAGTACTGTACTATATTCATCAGATTGTGTATTAAGTGGAACTACACAGTTCAAATCCATGTTGCTTAAGGGTTATCTAAATTGTCTTAAATGTCGAGACTTTTGGCTTAAATTCAGATCTAAGAAGTTTGTATATGGGATACTTAACATGTTGGTATTGTAGCCAGTTGAGCTTTTTGTTGTTGGCAGGTCATATTTGTACTCCATGTGTGTACAGGAAAAACCAGTACTATTGCCTGTAGGATTTACTTGTTTTAAGTCTTGTGGTGGGGAGGATAATCCTTAAAGTAGCTGTGACTAAAAGATGAACTAATCAATAGCTGTAAAAGTGTGCATAACTTTATTTGCATCTATGAAAAACCTGTAAGCTAGGTATAAGGCATACATTTTTAACCTAAAATAATTCAAAAATTTGTGGTTATTTAGTACTTTGTAGTACAGTGATAAAAACATCCTATCCATCAATAAAATCTAACTTTTTAACTTTTGGGGGGAGAGAGGGAGAGATGGGGGTGAAACGGGGGGGAGAGGTGGGGATGGAGCAGGGTGAAGGATGGGGAGGCAGAGGGGGAGAGGGAGAGAGAATTAAGCAGGCTCCAGACTCATCATGGAGCCCCATATGGGGCCTGATCTCATAACACAGATCATGACATGAACCAGAATCAAGACAACCCAGGCACTTCATTAACTTTTGATATATATTTACTTATAAATTCCTCCTTTCTGTATGGTTGTAAGCTATAGCTGAAGTTGAGACAGACTGGTGTTCCAGGGAGCATAAGTCACCGCTTAATTGAACTATTTCTCCTAAAGAGATAATCTTAATCTTGTCTACCAAAAATCTTTATATATTCAAAATCCTGAAACCTTGGCCTTGAGCCATATCGTATGAATTATATGGCTCCTCTTTTGTCCCAAGTTTCATGGCACCTTTGTGCTACTTGCAACTTATCAGAGATTGTAGTTTTTTATCCAGTTGGCTCTTTAGTGCTGTGGTCCTGTTGTTGCCATTTATCTCCTTAAAAAGTGAACCTAACCTTTTTACATAAATGGACTTACATATACTTAAAGGTACATAGATATGTATAGGCAGCACTTAGGTTTGCCCTTATAGTTTATGCATTTGTGTGTGTGTGTAACAGTTTTTTTTTTTTTAATTTTAATCCCAGTAGAATTAACATAGTGTTAGTTTCAGGTGTTCAGGTGTACAATATAGTGATTCAACAATTCTATACATTACTCAGTTCTCATAAGCACTCCATATCCTCTCCACCTATTTCTTCCATTCCCTCATGCAACTCCCTTCTGATGTGGTTTATTTTAAATGAGTACCCTCAGTTAATCTTTTTCCAACAAGAACTTTTTTTTTTTTTTTTTTTTTTTTTTTTTTTTTTTACTTGAAGCACACCTTAGAATACATGGTTCTAAAAGATATAAGACAGTCCAAGAAAAATGCATATTTTCCTCAAGAACACACAGCAGTATCCTCTGGTTAATTCACATAGAAAGAGACTTAACAAATATTACAAGTTGAAGAAGATGGAAATCCTACCAAGTATATTTTCTAGCCACAGTGGTACAAAATTAAAGATAACAATAAAACAAAACTGGAAAATCTACACTGTAAATATTAAGTATTTGATACATAAATATTAGCACCCTACTGTCCAAGCAGCAGGACACATTAGAAATCAAACAAAATCAAAATGTTTCAAAACCAAGAACATGCAATATTCTAAAATCTGTGGGATATGGCAAAAGCAGATGTTAGAGTGAAATTTAAGCTATCAATGCTTATATTAAGGAAAAGTTAAAATAAACATTATACCACAAAAAAACTAGAGAAAAAAAGAAACTTAGCTAGAATTTAGTAGAGGAAGGAAATAAAAATCAGAAATAGAGACCAGAATAAACAATAACATAACATTGAAAGTAATGACCAATTTTTCTGAAAAATAAATAAATAAAGTTGGCAATGTTTTACATTAAGACTCAAAAACCAGGGGTACCTGGGTGGCTCATTCATTAAGCAGCTACCTTTGGCTCAGGTCAAGATTCCACATTCCTGGGATCAAACCCCGTACTGTGCTTCCTGCTCATTGGAAAGCCTGATTCTCCCTCTCCCATTCCCCCTACTCATGCTCCGTCTCTCACTGTGTCTCTCTGTCAAATAAATTTAAAAACACAAACAAACAAACAAATAACCCTCAAAAACCAAAATGAGTAATGGCAGGGAAAACAATACAGCAGGTAACCATAGAAATACATAGTGTGACAATAAATTATTATTAACAATTACATACTAATAAGTCTGGTAACTTACAAAAAAAATCCTGAAAATGTACAGGTTACCACAATTGAATCATGAATCTTGAATCCAAGAAATAAATCTTTTTAGATCAATAATGAAAGGTTGAATTAGGACTCCAATATCTTACAACAGAAAAGCCGAGGATCACATGGTTTCATTGGTGAATTCTACCAAACATTAGAAAAAAGACCAGATTCATCAAAATTTTACAGATAATGGAATTGAGGAAACACATTCAGACTAATACCAGACTAATACTACTAATTCAGAAGTCAGTACTACTACTTTGATAACAAAGCAGAGTAAAAACAACAAAATAATAAAAAGTTTGTTCAATACAAGTATTGCTACTCCAGTTTTCTTTTGACATTCGTTTACCTAAAAAATGTTTCTCCAACCCCTCACTTTCAGTCTTCAGTTATTTTTAGGTCTAAAATGAGCTCTTGCAGGCAGTATTTAGATGGGTCTTGGGTTTTCTGTTTTTTTTGCTGTTTTTGTTTTTGTTTTAATCATTCTGACACCCTGTTCCTTTTGGTTGGAGAATTTAGTCCATTCATTTTCAAAGTAATTTTTTTTTTTTATACTTACTGCTATTTTATTTGTTGTTTCTGGATATTTCCTCTGATCTTTTGTCACTGTTGTTCTCTCCTTTGCACTCAGAGTCCCCTTTAATATTTTTTGCAGGCCTGGTTTGGTGTGGTCATGAACTCCTTTAGTTTTTGTTTGGGAATTTTTTTTTTTTTAATCTTTCCTTCTATTCTGAATGATAGCCTTGCTGGATAGAATATTCTTGGCTACAGATTTTTCTCTTTCAGTGCTTTGAAGATTTCATGCCATTCTCTTCTGGCTTGCCAAGTTTCTGTTGAGAAATCTCCAGCTAGCCTTATGTGTTTTCCTTTGTAAGTTAAATACTGTTTTGCTGATTTTAAGATTTTTTTTTTCATCATCACTATATTTTGTGAATACAATTATATGTCTTTGTGTTGGCATGCTTTTTTTTTTTTATTTTGATGGGAGGTGTTTTTTTGTTTGTTTGTTTGTTTTTAAAGATTTTAATTATTTATTTGTCACAGAGAGAAATCACAAGCAGGCAGAGAGGGGGAGGGGAGCAGGCTCCCTGCCAAGAAGAGAGCCTGATTCCGGGCTTGATCCCAAGTCCCTGGAATCATGACCTGAGCTGAAGGCAGAGGATTAATCCACTGAGCCACCCAGGCGTCCCATTTTGATGGGAGTTTTCTGCGATTTCTGGATCTATGTGTCTGCTTTCTTCCCCAGATTAGGGAAGTTTGATGCTATAATTTCTTGACATAAATTTTGTTCCCTTTTTTCTCTCCTCTGGGACTCTTATAATATGAATGCTACTGTGTTTGATGGAGTCATTGCATTCCCTAAGTCTAATCTTGTGTTCCATAATTTTTCTTTCTTTGCTTAGCTTCATTATTTTCTGTTTTGTCTTCTAGGTCACTAACTTGTTCCTCTGCTTCTTCCAGCCTGCTGTTCATTATATCAAGCCTCTTTTCAATCTGGTTTATAGCATTCTTCATCTGATCTTTAATTCTATATCTTTTTGGTCAGGATCTCCCTGATGTCTTCTTTCCTCAAGTCCAGTGAATGTCTTTATGATTGTTGCTTTAAATTCATCACCAGGCATGTTACTTACATCTGTTTGGTTAGATCTCTGGCTCTGGCCTTACCTGGTTCTTTGATTTGGGATAAATTTCTCCATCTTGGCATTTTGTCTATCTTTGCCCTCTTTTTTGTGTTAGAAAAGCCAATATGTATCCTCTTGAAATTGACGGTCTTATGAAGACAAGGTCATGTAATGCTCAGGGCCTGGTGCTTCAGGGGGTATCTCTAGTCTGTGCTGTGTGGGCTCTGATGTTGGGTTTTGGTTGTTTTGTCCTTCAGGCCAGTCGTCTGCAGAATCTCTCCTTGTCTGCTGTGAACAGTGTTTGGTCCCTGGAGTGAATGTGGTGAGTTTTAATTAGGTGTGCTCTTGTCCATTTGTGAAATGAGACTTGACACTGACTCCACCAGAACTGAGGCCCTGCAGAACTGTAGTTGGGAGATATAATGTGGGCAGGGGCTTGTGCTGGTCTCATGGAGGAGGGGGCTTGCTGCACTGGAACTGAGGTAAGCTTGACTGAGAAGGGCAGTTCCAGGGGAACATGGGGAGTGGGGCTTGGTGTCAGTAAGTTAGGCAGCCAGGGTGCTGTTCTCCTTCCCTCAGATGGATCTTTGTTTATGCTGAAGGGAGGGGAATGGCGCCAGCCAACTCTTTTGTTCCCTAAGAGGTAACTCTCTAAATGCTGCCTCTCAGGGAAGCACTCCTAGAATAGTGAATAATTTACCTTCTCTGTACTCCAGCTTTTTTTCAGATTGCTGTTTCCATGCTGTCTAGCTACCACCATCCCCCCTTCCTTTATTTGCCTGTCTTCTCTATTGGTGTAACTAGTGCCCTCCTGGCTCTATCTCAGTCAAGCCTGCTGACTTTCTAAAAAATGCAGGCATTAGGGGCAATGTAAGCTCAGTCAGTTAAATCTCAGCCTTTGGCACAGGTCACCATCCCAGGTTTCTGGGATGGAGTCCTACATCGGACTCCCTGATCAGTGGGAAGCCAACTTCTCCCTTTCCCTCCACTGCTCCCCCTGCTTGCTCTCATTCTCTCTCTCTTTCTATAAGATAAATAAAATCTTAAAAAAAAAAAAAAAAGAAAAGAAACCACAAAAAACAGACTTTAGAAATGTGGTAGGGATAGGGTCCTGCACTGGGATTTTGGGGAGTGGTCTGCTCCTGTGCAACTGAGGCAAGTTTGACTGAGAAGGGCAGCCCTGCCAGAGCAAAGGCAGCAGTAGCCGAAGGAAGCAAGTCAGTCAGACTTGCTTCCAGTACTTTAGGACACAGCAAGTCAGTCCATGCTATGCTGCCTCCCATTGGTGGCTCTGAGCTTATACTGAGAGGTGGGGGTGGGAAATGGTGTCAGCCAACTTCCCTGTTCCAGGAGAGGTATCTCTGTGAACACTGCATCCCAGGGATAGTTTCCAAGAAGAGTGAATAGTCTCCCTAATGTGTCCACCCCCGGTCCCCACCGCCCGTCAAGACTGCTGTTTCCCAAATGTCTACCCCCAGGCTCTTTGTCTTCTTTCCTTCCAGGATCAGGGCAGTGACTTCAGGTCTCTATCCCAGCCAAGACTGCTAACTTTTAAAACCCTGGGCTTTAGGACTCACTGTTTGCAGGAACTCCTGAAATTCAGGCCCTCTTGTTTTCTAATCCAGTGGATCTCGAGCTATTGCTCTTTGTGCATTATGCTGTTCTTTTCTCTTATGTTTCTCCATGACCACAGCACCCTCCTCTCTGCAACACTGCACATCTGCTTCTCCCATAAACCATATCTCTGTGCTTCCTACCTTTGATGTGGAATCTTCTTTTAGTTGTAGAGTTTTTTTCTGTTAGTCTTCAGGTTGATTTCTGGGGTATTTAGAATGACTTAATACCTTGTGTTTCTGAGACCAGAAGAACCAGGGTCCTCCTACTCTGTCATCATCTTTGGTTTCAAAACATATTACCTAGTAATAATACCTGGTAATATATAATAATACTGTATTCTATAACCATCTATTCTTCTCTACAATCATTAGTAACTACTCTCTATAGAAGTCTCTTAAATCAATTAATATGTTTCAGTATTTCTAAATTCTAGTAGTTCAGTTCTTAGCTATCTTAATACATTGCTTCCAGTACTTTAGGACACAGGTGAATTCCATTTTAAGACTTAATTCCATTGGTTGTATCGCCTCTTTTGAAATTTCTTTAGTATGAGGCATTTCAATCTTCCTCTTTCCTAATAGCACTTTCAAATGCTAATCCTATGAAAGGCTTTATTCTTTGTACTCTTAGAGAGAATGAAGTAAAACTGGCAGAAGTATGATTCCCAACACTTTTAGAAAACTAAAACTTGACTGACCATGAGATCAAGTGATTGAAAAGAAATATGCAAAGACTACAGAATCTTCATTAGCATCCTACTTACTATGTTCCCAGAAAAACCTTTAATATAGAATCTTATCAATGAGTGTAATGGAAACTGTATTATGTCTTTGCAACATGCATAATTAAAACTCTCTTGAAAATACAAATACCCAGGCATTAATTGAAAAATGTAAATATTAAACTAAGAGTACTCCTTTTCACCTTGCAAAGGCAGCAATTTGGATTGAAATGGCAGTAAACTGAAACCTTTATATATACCTAGGCATGAAAGGACTTGTATTAAAATTTTATTTTTCATTTGTTTTTACCTTTGAGGTTCTCTACAAGTTTTGGTGACTTAACATGGGTTTAATTTAAAAGGACTTTGTTAAATTCAGTGTTGAATCTTTGAGATTTAAATAACATGCAGAATTTTAGACGAATTAACCTAAAATGATTGGATACCTTGTCTTTATTACTATAATTGTTAACACTTAGATTATCAAGTGAAGGCACTATTTGTTCTTAAAAGAACATTCGATGTCAGACAATCAAGTTAAAGGGGTTAAAGATTTCAAAATACTCTGAACCAAAATACATACTATTGAGGATATTACCACAGTTACATTAGCTGATGCATCTCAAAGGGTATAATTTAATCAAAAGGAAAGATTAACACACTACACTTCTAGGGAAGTTTATAGGACAGCATATAATTAAATATATTTGAATATAGTAAATACATAGTACTGGAAGCTTGTTTTTTAAATTTCCTTAGTGTTTAAGGAAAATAAAATATTTTTTATATAAATTGGTATGGATTTCAGATACTTTTATTGTCCTAAGGATATCTAATTCTTTACATACAGAAGATTAACACCACTCACCTGAATGTTCAGTTAGTGAGAATATTAAGCATTCTTCTGTTAATTGGAACACTACAGAGGTTCTCTGCAGATTTTTCTCTGTGCTAACCAGGCATTTGATAAGCATTTTCAGTATATCTAGAAATCCCTTGACTATGTATCAGTGAGACTTGAAAATGGTTTTTTTTTTTTTTTTTAAAGATTTTATTTATTTATCAGAGAGAGAGGGGGGAAAGAGCGAGCACAGGCAGACAGAATGGCAGGCAGAGGCAGAGGGAGAAGCAGGCTCCCTGCTGAGCAAGGAGCCCGACCCTGGACTCGATCCTAGGATGCTGTGATCATGACCTGAGCCGAAGGCAGCTGCTTAACCAACTGAGCCACCCAGGCGTCCCTGAAAATGGTTTTCTTAATTGTGAATTCTTTGTGCTGTCTAAAAATACTTCCACTATTTTAATCTGTAAATATAACCACTAAGGTATATGGAAGACCATTCTTGAGAGAGCTTTTGTACCTTCTCTAAAACCAATCATTAGAGTCATAAAATCTCATAAAAACATCTGAAACATGGGCACCTGGGTGGCTCAGTGGGTTAAGCCGCTGCCTTCGGCTCAGGTCATGATCTGGCATCACGGGATCGAGTCCCATATCGGGCTCTCTGCTCGGCAGGGAGCCTGCTTCCTCCTCTCTCTCTGCCTGCCTCTCTGCCTACTTGTGATCTCTCTCTGTCAAATAAATAAATAAAATCTTAAAAAAAAAAAAAAAAAACATCTGAAACATAAAATATTTTTTCTTGGGGCAGCTGGGTGGCTAGGTTGGTTAAGTGTCTGACTCTTGATTTTGACCCAGATCATAATTAGAATTGTGAAATAGAGCCCTGCATTGGGATTCATGCTCCATGTGGGGTCTTGAGAATTTCTCTGAGAATCCGTAACAATAATTATATAGTGGCAAGATATGAGAATGCACATGCCCAGGAACATTTTTACTTTCTTATTTATTTATTTATTTATTTATTTATTTTTTAAGATTTTATTTATTTATTTGACAGTAGATGGAGAGGCAGGCAGAGAGAGAGAGAGAGAGAGAGAGAGAGGGAAGCAGGCTCCTTGCTGAGCAGAGAGCCTGATGCGGGACTCGATCCCAGGACCCCGAGATCATGACCTGAGCCGAAGGCAGCGGCTTAACCCACTGAGCCACCCAGGCGCCCCCATCTTTATTTATTTATTTATTTATTTTAAATGAAAACTACCTACCCTTTAATGAAAACTACCTTATAATCTATAGATATTGGTGAATTGAAACAAAATGTGTAACAATGGCACGTTAGGAAGTGAGGTCTGATGAACTCAAATTCCAGAAGGGAAGTTACCTAACTAAAACCAACTGCATAGATGAAGAAAAAGATGGCTGTTGTGGAGTGTTTCTAGTTGTTAAGTGGTGGAGTCCATACAGATTTTATGGACTACAGGTGATGGCAGGGGGAGGCCTCATCTCTATGTAGTATGGATGTAGCAGTTGAAGTGGTATTTTATATGTAAGAAAAGACTAAGATGTTGCAGTGGTACAAAAAAGGCTTCAGTCCATATATCAAAGCGTATCCCAGGATAGACAAAGACTATCTATCCAACACCCATAATCGTAATCAGAAGGTTACTGTGATCTTGGCTAGGAGAAAAAAGGTAATATTGCCCTGAATAAACAAAAAGTATTTTCCTAGCTTAGACTTCATTCCTTCTCCTGCCCTCCCCCGCCCCCGCCCAACACCTCACCAGATCTTTCTTGAGGAGATGCATCTACCTCCATTACATTGTCAAGGGTTTCTCTTTTCCAAAAAGCTAGAAACTGAGTCTGACTAGTCAGAAGGTTATTTTGGCAGTATATCGACTACCCACAGTTTCAGTAGGAAGGCTCCAAAATTAAGCTTGGCAATGAGAAGTCAAGGCAGGAAGAACCAAAGTAATGTTAACAGAACACTCAGGTGAGGTCATCATATCCTCAGTGCTGCTGCTTGGCCCTTCCACCTCAGGAAACCTGATGACTGATGGGAAATTTGGGGAAACCAATTACTAAGCACTTAAAAGATTGTAAAATAAAACTTAAATTATGGTGTGTGAGCCCATAGCAATGCCATTAACATTTTAATGGTCGCACAACTTGTTTTCTCTTTCCTGGGAATGGTTCAAGTTGCTAAAGTTCCAGTGGAGTTACTTTCCTCTTCCTAGTTATATGAGTAGGGTGTGATTTATGCAAAGAACAACCACTCGTCACTGTGGCATGCATAAGGAGTGTTGAGAGAGGAGTGGAATAGAAAGGTTGTGTGGTTCGACATTTTGCAAATGAAGATATTAGGGTGTAATAATAATAATAATAAATGAAAAATGGAACATTTTTTAGTTTCAAAAATCTGTGGTCTTAATTCTACCTTTGCATTTTCAAGCCTGACTCTTTTCTCAGTGGCTATTTAAAAGACTCAGGACTTAATTGGGTTGTAAATTTTTCCAGTTATACTATAAATACTAAATTTACAGTAACAAGTACCTTAAAGCTCAATGGCTTAAGACAGTAAGCAGTTATTACTATTCATGATTCTAATACTCAGTTACAGTCTCAGTTAAGCTCACTCCTGTGTTTGTTGAACAGACGGATCCTCAACTTTGGCTGGATGGTCTCCTGTGTTTGAGAATCAGCTGGACAGTAGGCTCATCTAGGCTAGTCTTGGCTGGGGGCAACTGGCTTTCTACCACATGGCTTCTTAAATATTAGTGGACTACTTCACGCTTGTTTACATAACAATAGCAGATTCCAAGAGTAGTTCTTGGACTCTTGAGGCCAAGGCTTAAAACTGCTCAACTGTTTTTCCATACAGAGATTGAATATAGCAAAGGGAAAATTGCCAGATTATATGCAGAAACAGATTTCTGACCCACAGTCTGCAGTAACCAGTTCAGGAAACTAAACAATAACCTCTACAGCAATCCGCCTTAAGTAACTAAGATTTTATTGAGAACTGACAACTTCCCCTAATTTTTGCCCCAACTTCCAGCTGGAAAAAGCCAAATTTACACTCTTAGCCAATCACATAGAATGTTCCAACTTCTGGTTAGCCTGCCTGCAGTTTCCCCACACCAACAGCCTCTAATCAGTGTGTACCTGAAACCTCTTCTATCCAACACCCGTCCCCCAATCCCCCGAATTATGATGCCTTCCCACTCTTCTGCCTGCCTTTGAGTCTGCCAACACAAGTGGTGGTGGCTGACTCCTTTGCTATTGCAAGCTCTGAATAAACAGCTTTTACTTGCCATCTAAGTGGTCCCCCCATATTTCCGTATCCTCATGTACTCTTGTCCAAATGAAGTCCTAAAAGCTAGCACAATTCAAAGAGAGGGGAAAGAGGTCTCATCTTGATGAGAGGAACTGCGAAGTCCTTTTGTAGGATAAGACATGGATAGATGGAAGTGGTATTTTTGCAATCAATCACACTTATCCTTTGTGGGTTAAGAACTTTTGTTCAAGTAATAATGAATTCTTGATGTTTCATTTTAATCTACCAATTAAAGGAAGACAAAGATGTAACAGCTTCCCATTTTTAGTATTTTAAGAATTAGTTTCAAATTAATGACTCAGTACATTCTATAGTAATCCTTCCCTCTTTTTTCTTGCAGTCCCCTTAAATTTACTGCTTTCTGAGAAAGTGATTCTCTGCAAAACTCATTCTCAGTGCATTTAAAGCAGCGAACAGTGTTCATTAAAAAGCAATGTCAGGTTATCGTTAATTCTTACTCAGGAGGCTCTGCTGCAATCAAACTTCATTTCAGGGCCTTCTAACATATTCCCTAATAGACTGCCCTTTTCTGTTTGTTGCACAGGTTTTTATACCCTTGAACTGTCAGCTTATAGTGCACTTTGATTCTGAGCTTTCCTGTGTGTGTTGGGGGTGGGGGAAGAACTAAAAATTTCACTGAGCAATTTTCTAACTGGGTAACATGCAGCGCTTACTGCAAGAACCAGAGAGACCCATTTCTGACTGATTTGAAAAGCTATGAAAAAAAAAAAAAACTGAAGAAACTGTACATCTGCACAAATTCTTCCTTAATTGTCCGTGTCCAGTAAAACTTCAATGAAATAACAGCAAATCTTTCAAAGTTCTATGCCTCAGTAGAGTCATTAGTCTATTTCTGACAAAATGAGATGCTATTTTCCCTAAACTCATCAAATAACATTGTTTATATATGGGCATACTATATTCACAAGACTCCTAGATTTTCTGGTAATTTGGTTAAAGTAATTAACAGTAAACATTCTTATGCATAAATTATCTTTCTCTGGGGGAGGATCAGAATGGAAATCTGCAAACAGAAGGTATAAGCAAAAACACAAAATTGTTACAATTAACTATAAATCCTAAGAATCTGATTAGACAGGAGCTTGGTGTGTCCCATACTCTGAATGTAAAGCTTACTATGAAGAAAATATGATTATCTCAATCCTAATGACTTTAAGGCTAGTTTTCCTAAACTTGTGAAAATTTAAAGAGCAAAATCTTGCATGAATTTGAAAATATTTCTCTGCCAAAGATAAAATGATTTTTTAAAGAAAAATAGAACGTGTGAAGGGGATTAAGAGGCACAGACTTCCAGTTATAAAAGTCATGGAGATGAAAAGCAGAACATAGGATATAGTCAATCACATTGTAATAAGGGATAGTGACAGATGGTAACTATACTTTGCATGGTCAGTACTGCGTAGCATGTACTGGAATCACTCTTGTGCTCCTGAAATTAATGTAACTGTACATCAACTATATTTAACATTTTTTCACAAATTGTTTTTTAAATAAGAGCAAAAACTCATTCAATTATGGGTAAGTTCAGAGAAGTGCCAAGTCTCTGCCCTTTTAGACACTTTAAAAGCACGTTGCATGAAAGCTTTGATTCAGGCCGGTACAGAAATATCCTGGCAGCAGGACTCTGCCAACCTTCAATTCAGTCAGGTGACATAATCTTTACATGGCTACATCAAGAAGAAATTAGTATCCTAAGCACAAGTTACCATTCAGAGTGTTAGGCTATTGGGATAGCTAAGTTATTTCCTCTTCAAGGGCAGGAATGTGCATACCAATAAGTCAGTTCATTCATTCCCACACACCTCATTTCTCTGAAAATGTTACTTTGAATATCCATTATAAGAAGTAGAACAAAAATTATAAATGCAATTTAAGGAACACCTGGAATACGAAATAGCCAATGTAAGAGATGAGGTAAAAACTCCTTTTATTTTTGATTTGTGTTTTCCTAAGTGGTGATATGGAACATCTACTCTTATATCCATTGACCATGTGTGAGTTGTCTTTGGAAAAATGTCTATTCAGAATGTCCCATTTCTTTCTTTTTTTTTTTTTAAACTATTTGAGTTCTTAAAATATATATTTCTAATTTTGACCTATTGTACATGATTTGCAATTATTTTCTCTCATGGGTGGGTTGTTTTTTCATTCTGTTGGTTTTGTTAGTTGGGCAGAAGCATTTTAGTTTGACCTAGTTCCATTTGTTTTTCTGCTTTTGTTGCCTTAGCTTTTAGAGTCAGATCCAAAGAATTATTGCTGGGACCAATATCAGGGAGCTTATACAATCTATGGGTTTTTTTTTTTTTTTTTGCTTGTTTGTTTGTTTGCCTTGGTTTCAGGTCTTATTTTCAAGCCTGTGATTCATTTTGAGTTTACTTTTTTGTATGATGTGAGTTTCATTCTTTTGCATGTGGCACTCTTGTTTTCTCAACACCCTGAGTCTGTCCATTCCTTATTGTATACCCTTGCCTCTTTTGTCATAAATTGACTATATGAGCTTGGGTTTATTTCTGGGTTCTATATTCTCTTCCTTTGACCTATGTGTCTCTTTTGATACCAGTACCATACTGTCTTGATTACTATAGCTTTATAAAATAGTTTGAAATTAAAGAGGGTGATAGCCTCCAGATACCCCACCCCCAATTGCAAGATTGCTTTAGCTGTTCAGGGTCTTGTCATGTTTCATTCAAATCTTAGGATTTTTCTATTTTGGTGGGAAATGCCATTGGAATTTTGTTGGGGATTGCACTGAATTGGTAGACTGCTTAGGGTAGTATGGGCTTTTTAACAGCATTCTAATGTACAAACATGTAATATTTTTTCTTGAAGATTTTCATTTATTTATTTGAAAGAGTGAGAGAGAGAGAGCATGAGAGGGGGGGAGGGTCAGAGGGAGAAGCAGACACTTTGCTGAGCAGTGTGCCCGATGTGGTACTCTATTCTGGGACTCCAGGATCATGATCTGAGCCAAGAGCAGTCGCTTAATCAACTGAGCCACCCAGGTTCCTGAGCATGTAATATTTTTACCTTTGACTTCTTCAGTTTTAATTTCTTATGCTTTTAAGTTTTTACAGGTCTTTCACCTCTTCTGGTTAAATTTATTATGAAGCATTTCGAATTAAATTGTAAATGGAATTGTTTTCTTAATTTCTGACAGTTTCATTTCTATATAATGTTTTTTTGTATTTGTATCCTGCAACATTACTGAATTTGTTCTAATAGTTTTCTTTGGCTGAGTCTTTAGGACTTTCTCTGTATTACCTTATGTTATCTGCAAATAGTAACAGTGTTACTTCTTGGAGATTATTTCTTAAGCCTATTTTTCAGATTTTATTGAAATGAACTGTTTATGTAAAACATTTAACTTTTTGTCAGTGCAAGTATTTTACTTGTTAAATGTATAAAATTTTTTCAGAGTAATTAAATCTAGCAATCCCTGTCGGTGTCTACTTTTGGGTTATGATTTACTAGTACAAGCGTAATTTATGCACCTTCTATTTTCCTTGAAATTTGCTTTTTATATTTAAATGCTTCAGAGGCTATCATGTACCATTGAAATTTCTTTTTTCAAATACCTGCTTTTTTTTTTAACTGCCCACTGAGTGAGTCATCAGTAACTAAATATTCACAAGCACAAAATTTTAGCAGCAGTCAGGCATGATTGGTACAAGTTAATACACATTCAAGTAATACACTGAGTGGTAGTTGCCCTTCCCCAACCCACAGTAAAGCATATTCCTCCCAGTAAAAAACTGGGCTTATCATGTATGAAGCATGAGCTATTATGTCATTCAAAGTCAAAACTAAATTATTTCAGTGAAATATATTGCAGTTGTATTATGCCAACTCAATGAAGCCTTGGTATGAAATGAAACAGTAACATGATAAAGATGTTCAATAAGAAGGCAATAATTACTGCAAATTTACACAAAGATTAAATTTAGAAAAGTGTCATACCATGTTTAATTTGAAATTTTGTGAGTGTCTGAGTGGGATTTTAATTTCAGCATAGTCACTCCAAATCTATACAATGTCCTTGGCAAGTGGCATACCAATACATTATCTAGCTAAGCATATACTAATACTACAGTTTTATGTAGCCTTTAAAATAAATATACTCCTGGGGCACCTGGATGGCTCAGTTAGGCAGTGGAGTCTGTATTTCAGCTCAGATCACGATCTGATCGAGCACTGAGTCAGGCCCCATGCTCAGTGGGGAGCCTGCTTGAGATTCTCTCTCCTTCTCTCTGTCCCACTCACCCCCCCCCCAAGTTTGTGTGCTCTCTCTAAAAATCTTTAAAATAAGTAAATATATTTCTTTTTTTTTTTTAAGATTTTATTTATTTAGTTGACAGATATCACAAGTAGGCAGAGAAGCAGGCAGAGACGGGGGGCGGGGGGAAGCAGGCTTCCTGCTGAGCAGAGAGCCCGATTCGGGGCTCAATCCCAGGACCCTGGGATCATGACCTGAGCTGAAGGCAGAGGCTTCAACCCGTTGAGCCACCCAGGTGCCCCAGTAAATATATTTCTTTCTAGGTGGCTATATCTTCACTTTTCTTGAATGATAACAATGAAAACATACATTTCCATAATATCATTTTTCCTTAGTTGTCCTTTTTCTTTGACTATTTTTATCCTACATGACTTCTATAAAATGAACTCCATTTTCCAGGTTTCTAGTTTCCATCTACCAGCTTTTCCTTATTTATATAATCTGCTTGAACAATCCAAATACATCTTATGTATTGAAAGCAGTTGAGATTAAATAAAAGTATGTACTAATAGCTTTAGAAGATTGCTGGTCTGTGTCATGACAGTGAAACTGACTTCTACTCTTTTAAAGCACTAGAAAGACATACACTTATCTGCTGAACTGGGTAAACACATTGCAAGTCTGATGAAACTCTACAAGTCCAACATTCTCTAATAGCCAAGAAACTGGGGAATACAAATGAGTGAATGATTGACACCTGGATCATAAAGATAGAGGATTCTTTCATGTTTTTCATCCTAGTTGCCTTGAGTTGGACCACATGCCTGCTTTCAAAGATAAGCAGTTTCAGGTCTCACTGTGCTTAAAGGCCTGCGTTCCTTGGTGTTATGGGACAAGATACTTGAATGCAGTAGACTGCCTCCATCAACTAGAACTGTTGAATTCCTTCTCCATAGATAGAAAGTTCTCACATTTGGACTACATTTAGGAAGATCACTCAAAGTATAGAAAGGTTAACTATTAGCTTATTTACAGAAAAGAAAAACATAGTACAGTTTGGAATTCCTTTTCCCACAACCCAGAGTTCTATTCTGCAATTAAAATGAACGTCACATGCTTCAAGATGTATATGCTTCAAGGCCTGGGATTTTGATGCTTCTATCTTAGGAGTGTTTGAGTGAGGATCAGGGTGTTGTCCTTATCCATCTTCCCCAAAGTGCTCATAATTCAGAGAAAGTGATAGGGTTGCCTGCTAATAAATTTCATTCATACCACAGTGGTTCAGTATTCAATCTCCCAATTTCCTATTAAATGGGGATCAGTCTAGTTTCCAGAATGCTTTTTGAGGCCTAGATACTTGAAAGACTTATGACTTCATCTGACTCTTCATTTGGGAGATGGGTCCAGTCTTTGAGGTAAATCAGTGAATTCAAATCCCAAAAGTGATTACCTTGGACAAATCATTTAAGTTCTTTGAAACAAAATTCTCATTGGCAAAATGGTGATTGTACCATGATGTCTTAAAAATAGCATGGATTGAAAACCCTAGGTATGTGATAAATCTTCAAGCAGAACTTTTCAGGACTTATTCTAGAAGCAGGGAGTCATCTGGTAGAGAAGAAAAACAGGATAGCCTTAGTGGAAGAGATTCTGAGGAAACTGCCCCACCTTGGAAGTGATCACTGTCTGCAAGATTACTTTTCTCAGGGATTTGGGCTGACAGCTCCCTCTGCCTGGAAAGCTTTTTCCTAGTATTATTACATAGTACGCCATATTCAGGTTTCTGCTCAAATGTCACCTCAGAGAAGCTCCTCCAGTATTTAGTTCTTTACTCTGCTTTATTTTTTTCCTCATTCCATGTTATGTTATGTTGAATACTTACGTGTTTTCTACACGTAAAATAACCAAATTGTTACTTTAAAATACTTACGTGTTTTCCCAAATACAGGGACCGTATTTCTAAACTGAATACGTTACTTCTCCTCATGGCCTCTTTTCCATCATATGCCAAATATCCTTATAATCCTGAGTTTGCTTTAAATTTATAATTCTCACTTCTCAGGTCAGAATGAGAATGAACTAACTAGTTCTTTGTATACACTGATATGCACATTCTTTGAATATCCTTGGCTACAAAGCATTGCTTCTCTTTGGCCTGTACTACCATTTCTATGTCCAAATAATTCTTCCAGCAAATGATTTCCTTTTTTACATAGTTAACATATCAAGATGCTAACTGGACAATGGAGAAAAAACTGACAGGGAGGCATCTATTAACAAGAGCAAAACATTTTTCAAGGGTGAACTTTTCATCAATCCAGTTCTGATAATTCTTTGTTGAAGGTTATAATTTTGTTTGTACAAATCCATCAATTCATATTTTTCTCCATATTACAAAATCTCTGGTGACTGTTTTATCTCCCTGTGAGCCTATAAACTTCTTGAAGGCAAAATCTAAGTCAGATTATTATGGTATTTTATGATTAGTTTCATATATAGTACCATTTATATAGTAGCTATTCGAAGTGTGCTGATTGATGAACGAGCAAGCTAATTTTACTGAGCCTTCACTGATAGGAACAGTGACTTAAATGCTGGCTGTGTAACTATTTCCCCGTGACTTGAGGCAAGTTGCCTTCAACTTCCTGTGTCTTAGGTTCTTTATACAAAAGGGGTGAAATATTTTGAAATAATTGTTTTAAGGAAAAAATGATGCCCCCAGGAGGTATGCAATAAATGTTGATTCACTTTCTTATGCTCAGAATCTACTCCTGGAAACTGTCTCCTGCCCACTCTCCTCCTGACCACACTGAAGGTAGGTAAAGGACCTTTGCCTTCCCTAGAGCCATAAAAGGCATTAACCATCATGGTAACTCTTAAAAGCCAAGTTTGTTTCTTTCTGACAGCAAATCTGAAATCTGCTATGCTTATTTCATAGTCTAGGTACCAGTAGCCTGTCCTGTATATATTAAAAGTGGGTTCCTAGAGCAGCTACCTATTTGGTTTTTCATCTGCTAGTCTCATTTCTGACTTTGGTTCTCTCACTTTTTGACTTTAAGATTCCTTTTTCCTCCTAGAAATCTTTGAAAAAGTCTGAAAGAGCTTCAGTTTGAGTTACCTCTGTATCCTATAAAACATCTTAAATGTTTATTTTTAATTCACTTAAAAATATTGTTCAGACAAACCATAAGTGACTCTTAATCCCACAGAACAAACTGAGGGTTGCTGGGGGGAGGGGGTTTGGGAGAAGGGGTGGGATTATGGACATTGGGGAGGGTATGTGCTTTGGTGAGTGCTGTGAAGTGTGTAAACCTGGTAATTCACAGACCTGTACCCCTGGGGATAAAAATATATGTTTATAAAAAATAAAATTAAAAAAAAATATTGTTCAACCCTGTTAATAGAAATACATTATTTTTTGGAAAAACATAACTATTTTCTAAAACCACACACATGCACAAAAATCCAGTTCCTTACATTTTGCAGTTCTAATGCCAAGTGTAAGGGAGCATATCTAGATTTTCATATTTGCTTCTGCCTTAGTCTCTTGTGATGCTGTCTTGGTTGAAGTATGAGGAAAATTGACTCATATGATAAGTAGTCGGAAAAGGGACAAATGTACTTGTGATAGCTGTATTTTCAGATAGCATTGGATATTGTTTACCACTTATTCACTACTAGTGCTGTATACAGTTTAGTTGTAAAGTGGAATTTAAAGCTATACAGAAACCAAATTGTTACTTTAAAATCCATTGGAATATTTCACACTGTAAATGGATCTTTTTTACCCCTTTACAATTCTGTAAATCATAGTATTCATTTGGATAGTATAGGTTCACCGAGTTAAGCAGTTCTTTTCATTGTTGACGTTTCATTAAATAATCTCAAATTACATGTACTAACACTGATCTTTTGTAAGCCTTTAAATATCATGTCAGGCATATGATAGTAGATTCAAGTTTTGGCTAAGCTTGAATTGGATCATTGGCAGAAAGTAGTTTAAATTGTTTCCCTTCAGGTAATTGGTGTAAGTTATTTGAGAGAATATTTGCCAAGTATTCCAAGTCAGCTCAACCAGATTTTTTTCAGTTGATCTTTGGAATGCAAGAGATTCCATGGAAGAAGCGTCTAGTTAGATTTGGGTCTCAGTTGTACCAGGAGTTTTCCTTGAACATTTGTTTTTCAGCATGAGTAAGGGCAAATATAAATTAAAAATAATGAGGCTTGGGGCGCCTGGGTGGCTCAGTGGGTTAAGCCTCTGCCTTTGGCTCGGGTCATGATCCGGGGTCCTGGGATCGAGCCCTGCATCGAGCTCTCTGCTCAGCAGGGAGCCTGCTTCCCTTCCTCTCTCTCTGCCTGCCTCTCTGCCTACTTGTGATCTCTCTCTGTCAAATAAATAAATAAAAACCTTTAAAAAAAATAATGAGGCTTAATTTTTTGCTGTTGAAAATTAGGGAGACTTCCCACCCCCTTTCCCTTTTCTTAGTGCGTTTACTTTAGAAACCTTGTAATTTTAAATTCTGTCACTCTGAATTATATTTAAATCTTTAAAAACTAAAGATCTTGCCAGTTCAACATTTAGGAAGGTTTTTTCCAAGGACCTGATAATCTCTCTGGAATGTCAATAACCAAGGACAGCTGCGTCCCCATTTGTCAATTTCTGGGAGTGGGTGTGAGCTTAATCTCATGGATGCCCATCTCCTCGCTGTAAAACTACTTTCTGTCATGAAAATAGAAGTTTATTTTGCCAATATAGAAAACTAACACAAATGGTCACCCCAGTTTTACCAGGTGAATTTAGGATGAAATGTGTAACAAATAGTGCTGTCAAGTCCTCTTGAAGAGTAGTTAGTATGTTTTAAACATGTATGTAGTGGATTATATCTGTATATAAATAAAAGCTTTCTTTGAAGTCTTAATGGAATGCTGGAAAAGACCTATTATGCTTGTTCGAAGCTTATTAAATAATAAAACTTTTTCTTGACTAGCTTTTGTGAAGTTCTCTGGACTGGGAAATTTTATTTCCAATTTTATTTCCCCAACATATGCCAATGAGTTTTATGTATACTTCCTATTTCGTGGCATGCATGGTATTAGAAATAGAAGCTCAAGGTTCAAGACTTAATTTTAATGTTTTATCAGGGATGTTGTTAAATGTAATGTTTCCTGAAAGTGCTTTGCAGTGAAAGATAGTGTCAGTGTAACTTGGTGCTAGTGCCTTGCTTCCCCCATTCATGAAAATATAAAGTACAAAACTCATAGAACATCTTAGTGTTCCTGAAAACGTCATTCTGAACTCACAGAACTCCTTAAAGAGTCTTGGTATCCTCAGGGGTTCCCAGACTGAACTGGAAGCTTAATTGAAAGTATCTTAAACCTATCAGTCTTAGGTGGGAGAGTCACAAGATTAAAGTCTTTCCCTGAGCCATAAGATCTAATTAATGTGAGGGGGCACCATACTCTTAATTTGATTTTTAGCTAGTGACAGTTTAATCCTTTCTGAGATTTTTAACAATGGTAAGAAGGCCCTCCTATTTGTTTGGTCTTTGTCTTGGGGAAATGTTTTTAACAGCCCTTCTAATGGTAAAACTTAAGAGTCCTATGCTGCTTCTCATGGCCCCACATTTTTGAACTCTTTTCTGTTTACAAGGCAGGTAATTTTGTTTTCTGGAGATCATCTGTTTCTTACAATAACTTACAAAGTGCACTAGCAGTCACCCTGTACTACTGATGTTCTTGCAATCAGACATTGCAGTTGATTAGGTATGCTATTTACATCTTAAATGCCAACACGTGGTTTTGACCAAATACTGGGAAGCTCAAATGTTATATATTCCACAGCTTCTAATACCCACCTCCCTCAACACCTAAAGATTTATAGCAGTGATCCTTCTTTGAAAATCATTTATGTGAAATCAAGGATAGGATTATGTGGCAGAATAACCACCCACCCACAGTGTTTTGGCATCACCTTCTAGTATACAAAAGTGAAGCATATATTTGATAAATGTGGCCGAGAAAGAGATTTGGGATTTCACTGACTATTAAATTCTCCATTTCAGAGGTTGAGACACACCCTTCTAGTCCATGATCCATTGGCCAAAACTAGCTTTATTGCCCTATCCAGCTAAAAAGATTATAAGGAAGTTTGGCTGCTAGAAATCTAGTTTAACAAGTTGTTAAATGAAAGGGTTAAAAAACAAATTATAATTATTACCCAAACTATTGTTACTTATTCCTTGGACTCTCCTTGAGAATATTTCCATTTAAATAAAACTAATGGCATTATTCCCTTGGTTGAACAAATTAGAATTACTAAATATCCTGACATAAAGACAGTATGTTACATTTAGTTCCTATCTTTTATTCTAACAGGCAAATACACTAGCATGGTACTAGTTTCAAAATTTATATTGCTATGAGTTTAAAGGTGTAATAGCTTAGATCAAAAGCCAGTTTTTAGAAGTGTGTGTCATAACTTATTTGAATAACTTTTTGAAAAGTCTCAAATTTATTTACTTATAGTTAAATTACTTAGGTCTAAATCCATAACCTGTAGGTTTACAACTTTATTCTGAGTCCTGAAGCAGAACAAAACAAAACAAACTCCATTTGTTTAATACAAATTCCATCCTGAGGTTAGCAATTAGTGCACTTAGCATGAGCTGGTCATTCATAAAATTACTGATTATAAGTCATGAGGCCTGTCTTTATACAAAATTATTTCCCATATTGTTTCTTTTGTTAAATATAAACTCAAATTTAATTATAGCAATAGTTTTTTCCAAAATATTGCAATATTAATGATAGTATGATTAAGGATTTAAAATGTGCTTTTATTTAAGGCAGTCCAAGAGTTTAGGTGATATTAGCACAATGTACTATTGTGTTAATAGTGTTAGCACATATGTTAATAAAGTTGAATTTCAGGGGCACCTGGGTCGCTCAGTCACCAGCTCTTGACTTTCGCTCAGGTCCTGGGATTGAACCCCACATTGGGCTCTCTGCTTATTGAAGAGTCTGCTTGAGATTCTCAACTTCTTCCTCTGTACTCCCCATGAAATCATTAAAAAAAAAAATTTGAGTTTTTCATGTTTCCTATTATACCATCTAGCTGGTGATGTTATTATGAGTTGAGGTAAGGAATAATGCTGTGCTTATTAATCCTTTACCAAACGTACTTTAAAATACTTGCTGTAAATGAAGCTGATATAGATTGCCCACCAAATCTAAATGTAATTAAACATGAACCTTAGGATACAGTGGCATCCTTGAACAGAACATAGAAAAAAAATTACAAAGTTGACAAATCCTGATTAGAATAGTTACTTCATAACAACACAGTACTATCTAGAAACTTAAAAGTTCGCCCCTACAGGTTAATTCTGAAAGTGCTGTGCATTTATATTAATATTAAGTAATTACAAAAGGATAAAAGTATGGCAGATGGTGGGAACCAGTTACTCATTATTGGAGGAGGAAGCTACAGATAAGAGGAGAAGGCTAGAATAAAACATATTGCTGGATTAGATACAGACACAGAGTGAACTCATCTTAAGCATAGCATAGAGATAAACAATCAAATATTTGTATACATGGGCTAGTATATATACTATCAAATCCAGAAATAGCAATATTTTAAAATCGTCAAATAAAGTAGTAGTTAGTAAGAGTTTATTGTGCATCTAAGAACAGTTAATGAATTGGGAGTTCTCAAATCAGGAACAGAATGAGACTCAAAGGTATACTGCAAGATGGCATGTATAGTAAGAATACAGACACTGTTGTTTACAAAGATGGGTTATAGCATTAGTTTTCCTAGTGATAAGCAGTTGCCTAAAAGTGGTTGTGTCATGCCAACTTTGGGACACAGCTGAAGTTTCATTTATGATTTTAAGAGTCCTCTCTAAGAAGTGGCCCAAACTAATTTTTGCTTGTTTTGTAGGACAAGCTAAATCAAGTTTTACTTATATGGCTTAAATGGTTTTGTCTGCTCTGGGAATTTTCCAGCTTGGTCTCCATTTTGTAGGAGAACCTAGAAACAACAATGTCCCAGTGGCATTGAGCATATCCAACACCCGTATTATGGTTTCTAAAACCATCCTCCTTGCAGAAATGGGTGATACTAGAGCAGTATATGGAATATACAAGAGGAACCTTAAGCATCTTGTAGTACCAGAATGTAAGAAAAGAAATGCATTGCTAGTCAAACAGAACAGGAAAGAACTGAAACAGCTCCTATTGGCCAAAGCTGGAAAAATTTGAGTAATGAAGTAATATAGCATTAGATTATAACCCAAACCATAGAATGAAGACCCATAAGTCCATATTGGTAAACAATTGGATATATAAATAGAGAGGTGACAATTTCTATGTAAAATTTCATATAATTTAAGTTCCCTCTCCTTGAGGTTGTTGTATCTTCATAACTCTCTATCCTTAGAATGTGGCTTCTAATTAGGGATTAGACTGTGAAGATTGCAGTAAGAAAAGGGTAGTGATTATTTCATGGTGCAGAAACCTGTCAAAACTCCACCAGGTAATCAAAGCTAGCATCATCAGTGGTCAGTTGTGTTGATAACTAATCTCTCTGTTATGTGGTCAACCTTATTAACAGCTCTTTACTTCTGTAGTTGTTCTTCCAAAAGCCCACAAATGCCATCTTACCATGACAAATATCTCCTACAAAACTGAAGTACATTCTTTAGAATATGGGACCAGTGTTCCTCAAAAACTATCAAGACCATCAAAAACAAGGAAACCTTAAAGTGTCATAGCCTTCGGGCACCAGAGTAGCTCAGTTGGTTAAGCAAGCATCTGGCTCTTGATTTCAGCTCAGATCATGATCTCAGGGTCTTGAGATGGAGCTCTGCATTGGGCTCTGTGCTTGGTGTGGAGCCTACTTGAGATTTTTTTTCTCTCTTCCTCTGCCCCACCCCTTGCACATAGGCCTGTGGGTGGGCTGTCTGTCTCTCTCTTCCTCCCTCACCCTCTCCCTTCTTCCCCCTCCTCCCACCAAAAAAAAAAGAGGGGGGGATGGATCCTATCCTAGAAGAGCTTAAGGAGACTTGATCATTTAATACAACCCATACACAGATGGTACTTAAATTTGCTGTGAGTGCCAAGGCTGTCATAGAGTTAAAAGATGTTCATATTCTCTCAGACTTATTTCTTTTAAGTGGACCATTGAGCTCATATCACTTAATGAATCTTAAACTACAAAAAGTTTTATTGGGATAGCTTTATTATGGCTTTTTGATATTTGCAGTTGTCGTTCGTAGAAATTCCTATTTATAAAATCACATTAAATATAAACTTAGATCTCAAAAAATATATCCTCATTTATTTTACTATGCTTATTTATAAAAACAGGCTGTTAGATTTGCCCATCTGATGTGGTGGATTATAGAAACGCAAAACAAACAAACAAGCAAAACCCATAAGCTAGGACTTGGAATATTGGGAGAAATTATTGCTAAAAATAACCACTCTACCACTTAAAGAATTTTTGTGATCAGCTAAGCTGGCAAAGAAAGTTATCTCTAGTATTATCTATTGTTTGACTGTCTATGGCTTCTAATGTTTCTAGTTCTCATTCTCAATTGGTAGATTTTTTTTTTCCACATTGATTATATTTCAGTCTTTTAAAAACTGAACTGTTGGAGCACCTGGGTGGCTCAGTGAGTTAAAGCCTCTGCCTTCAGCTCAGGTCATGATCCCAGGGTCCTGGGATCAAGCCTCACATCAGGCTCTCTGATCTTCAGGGAGCCTGCTTCCCCCTCTCTCTCTGCGTGCCTCTCTGCCTACTTGTGATCTCTGTCTGTCAAGTAAATAAATAAAATCTTAAAAACAAAAAACAAAAAAGAAAAAACTGAACTATCATTTCTCAAAAGATTTAAAAATTATCAGGTTTTTATATTTTATTTCTGGGCAGTATATCATTCTGGAAGAATAGACTAATGTGCCGAAACCAAAGGCAATGAAAACTAGTTTCTTAATGTGAAAGAATAAGACTAATATCAATTGCCTGTCTTTAAGGCCATATTATCTAATTTATGAACCATTCTTTGGCTCACATTTTGGTCAGGTATATATCTGGTCATAAACTCCCTACTACCAAAATGAGTAGGGGAATGATGTTCTTAAACTCCAATATATTTTTATTTCTTACACGGCTTTTGAATAACTTATCCTTCAAACCACATTACTAATCCATTTACTTTTTCTTTGTACTACAATGTTAAGGGTACTACGTAATGTTTTATTTATATTTCATATTTATACTTCATAGAGAAATGTCTTCATTGAGTATGTTTTAAGATCATTTTGCAAGTGCTTCTGAGGTCTAGAAAGAATACATAAAACTTAGCCTGTTATATAAATGTTGATTTAGATGAATGGCATGTATGAATCCCTAACATAGACATTTCCTTATTTTGATAGTTCTAATTCAACTTATACTTCTCCATCAATAAATAAGTGCAGAATATGTACTGAGTCCAAGAAATCACATTTTTACATAGAATACCCAGATTGAAAACACAATCGCCAGTGATGATAAAATGGCAAAGTATATTTATATAATGCTTATGTGACGTAGTCATTTGGGGACATGTTTTTGACGTTTTAAGGAAGGGACATTATTCCCATAATTTTGAGTTACTTCAATAAAAAATAAGATTCTGAAAATACTGAGCTTAGCGAATGTCACTATCCTTGCCACTATTACTGTTCATTCCAGGCTATTGCTGGAGCCATGCTCTTTCAGGACATTGAGGGTGTCACACAGTCTTAGCTGATGGCCATATGTACTGATGGCTACAGTTACTCCAAGATTTTTGAAGGAGAAATGGGGTAGGAGTGATTTCAGGCAGGCTCAAAAGAATCCTGGGAACTGGAAGAGAGGTTCGGTGGTATGGATATAGAGGTCCTAGTCATAGGGTCTGAAGTGGGAGCCAGGTCTGCAAAAAAATGTATGTTCCCTGAATCTTGGGATAGAGGGGCTACCATGATTGTTTGATGGAGTATATAGGGTTTTTAAATTTAAGTTATTATTTACTTATTTATTTAGGTAAGGCTAGCTAATCTTACTGGGTCCTAAGAAGCTACAGGGTAGTCTCTCTCCCCACCCCATAAAGCTGGTTAGCATTCAACTCTGTCAAGCTTTTGTAGTCAAGGGTACTTTTTAGGGAAGGCACTGTGGACTTAGTCACTGATGCTCTGTCTACATGACACACAACTGTTGTGGTTTTTGTCAGTGCCCTATTCAAACCCCTCTAACCTTGTACCTGAGCTCCACTGAACAAGCAGATAAAAAACTTGCCAAGGAGACTCAGCAGTAGCAAATGAGAACTCTGTCTTAACCACAGAAAGTGATCCCAATACATAAAATAATATACTTTTTACAAATAATGTTCAGTTCAGTAGGACAAAATATAATAGTTTATGCATACTAGAACTACTGAATATCCACTTAGAAAGAAATTTGAAAACATACAATTCAGATAGGTTAGGAGATTAAAAGCAGAAAAACATATTTAGAGAAAATATCTAGGAGAATACATAACAATGTTGGGACTGACTTTAAAAAAAACTATAATCTGCTCAAAAGAGGAATATAAGCAGACTTACACAAAAGTTTGTTTTTAGATGTAAAAACGCAAGTCAATATCCAGATGAGAGAAAGAATTAAAATTTAGAGATGAATAACTATCTATAATTACAAATTTGAGGAAAAATGGCAAAAATCTATGACCAAATTCATATTAACTTCTACGTGAAATCTAAGGTAAATGTTGAATGCCAAAATGGATATTGAACTATCTCAGGTAATTTTCTTTAAAAGGCTGCCTTTCACCATTGAATTACTTTTGAGTTTTGTAATGTCTATTGGCCATGAGTCCATTTATTTATTTATTTATTTATTTATTAAAAGATTTTGTTTATTTATTTGACAGACAGACATCACAAGTAGGCAAAGACGCAGGCAGAGAGAGAGGAGGAAGCAGGCTCCCTGCTGAGCAGAGAGCCCGATGTGGGGCTCCATCCCAGGACCCTGAGATGATGACCTGAGCTGAAGGCAGAGGCTTAACCCACTGAGCCACCCAGGTGCCCCTCATGAGTCCATTTATTGAACTCTCATTCTGAGCTATTGATATATATGGTTATCTTTGTTTATGCTAGTACCACAGAGTCTAATAACTGTAGATTTAGAGAAAGTTTTTAAATCACATGGTGAAAGCCATAAAATTTTACTTGATTTCTTGTTTAAAGAATTATACTAGGCCATTTACTTTTCAAAACACATTTTATAACAACTTTGTTAATTCCTACCAAACTGCTGGGATTTTGATCAGGAATGTACTGAATCAGTAGATAAACTTCTATGCTAAAACAAAAACAGAAGCAAAAACAAACAAACAAAAAAACCCTGGTAATAATTGTTCATTCATTTTTTGAACACAGAAATAGGCGTAGTCTCTCCTTTATTTGCATCTTTTGTCTCTGAAATGTGCTTTGGTTTTAAGTACACAGGTCTTACGTATATTTATTGCTGTATGGTGTTTTTAAGGTTATTTTGACTTTCCAGTTCAGTATTATCTGAATAGATATGCTTGTGAGATAGATACACAAACACACACACATGATGTTATATAGTCTTTTTAAACTCAGTGGTTCTGGTGGCTTTTTTCAGTGATTTGTGATTTAGGACAACTCCTTTGTGATTTTGTTTTGTTACGGTTTGTATTTCTTATCTGCCCTGACACAAAACAAGGTTGAATAGGGGATGAGCAAGAAGACATTTGCCTTGTTCTTGATCTTATTGTGAAAGCAGATGGAAGCATTTAATCTTTCAACAGTAAGTAAAGTAGTAGACATGAGTTTTGTATAGATGCCATTTTCAGATTAAATTCCCTGCTGTGCTCAGTTTACAGGTTTTACATTTATTTAAATCATGAATGGGTGTTGAATTTATCAGTGTTTATCTCCAGCTAATGAGATCGTGATTTTTACTTGCCTGGCCAATTAATATTTTCAGTTGCATTCATTGCTTTTCATATGATAATGCAGGCTTCTATCCCTGAGAAAGTCCAACATGGCTTATTCTTTTTGTATATTGGTGAATTTTATCCAAAATCTTAAGGATTGTTGCACCAAATTTATAATGGATATTATTCTGTAGTACTGTTCTTTTAAAATCAGTTATGAATAGGACTTATGTAGAAAGTGTCCTCTTTTATTTTGAGTTTTGAAAGAATTGGCATTACTTCTGTCTTAAATATTTGTTATATTTCAGATGTAATGTCAGTTGGGCCTAGATTATTGTGGTGAGGTTTCCTGTTTCAATACAGATTGTCTATTTGTGAGTGAACTTCTGTAGTCTGTCTTCTGAAGTATTTTTCCATTTCATCTCAGTTGCCAAGATAATGTAATAGAATAATACAGTACTTCATGCTACTCCTTTGTGATCCTTTCATTGTTTGCTATATCTGTGGGAATATCCTTTCTTCTGTTCTCGTTTTCCTCTTTCTTTTCCTGATTTTTTAAGATTTATTTCACTTTTTTCCCCATGCATTTTGATGCTCTGTCATAAGGTGTATATATACAACCAGGACTGTGATGTTCTTATTATAAAATCTCTATTCCTCACAGTATTCCTTGTCCAGAATCTACCTAATTGTATTGTTTTTGAATACTGTTTGCACAATATACTGACCTATCTTTGGGATTTAAACTATCTCTATTTCTCTGTATTTATATTTGAAAGTGGATTCTTAATAAAGATATATCTGAGTCTTGTTCATCCAACCTTACATTTTTATCTTATTGTCTAAATCATTTACACTTAATGTGAATTTTGATATGTGATTAGATTTAAATCCATCACCTTGCTGTTTGTCCCATCTGTTATTTCTTAAACTCTTGTTTTCTTTTGGAATAATTTCAGTCTAATATTTCATTCTGTCTTTATTCACTTATTAGCAGTGAAACTTTTATTTTTATTTTTTTATTCTAAGGTAGTGACTTTCAACTAGAGGTTGATTCTCCCCTCCCCCCCAAGGATATGTTTGTTAATGTCTGGAGATATTTTTAGTCACATTTGTGTGAAGTGTTTGAGTGTATTCTACTGGCACTTAGTGAATAGAGGCTACTGATTCTGCTGAACATCCTAAAATGTACAACAGTCCCATACAACAAATATTTATCTAACTCACATTGGTGCCAAGGTTAAGGAACCTGAAAATGTATAATAGTCTATAAAATGTTACAGTAATTGTGTTATACCATAAGACTTGAGTCAGTGTGTTATTTTTCTATTTATTTTTTTAAAGATTTTATTTGTCAGAGAGCCTGCACACAAGCAGGGGGACAGAGGGAGAGGGAGAAGCAGGCCCCCTGCTAAGCAGAGAGCCCCACATGGGACTTAATCTCAGGACCCTGGGATCATGACCTGAGCCAAAGGCAGACACTTCATTGACTGAGCCACCCAGATATGCTGAGTCAGTGTATTTTTATTTTTTCCCTCCAATCATGTGTATTATTCTGCATTTTTATTCTTCATATATTATAAGCCTCCAAACAATATTGTTATTCATTTTGTGTCATCTATTTTAAAGAGACTAAAAATGTGTAAAAAACAAAAACACACACCTTACATTTGGATTCTGTTTCTCTTATAATATCATTTTACTTTATCCTGAAGTGTTGACCAGGACTAATTTTCCCATTCTGAGAAAGGTTTTATTTTCCTCTATTTTTAAAATCTTTTTTTCAGGGTACATAGGATTCAGTACTTTTCTTTTAGTATTTTCATGATTTGTTATTATTCTGGAATGATTGCTTGAAATTAGCTGTCACCCTTCTTGTTCCTTCATATATATTGACCTTTCTGACTATTATTATGATTTTCCCTTTACTTATTCAGCAATTTTATGATGTGCTTTGATATAGTTTTCTTTATTATGCTTACAGATCTTAAACTTCTTGGATCTGTGGATTCATGCTTTTGATCAAGTTGAGACCCTTCTCTGCCACTCTTGAAATACACATTCTCTCCATCCATGAAATTCTTCCCAGAATTCTAGTGATACATCTCTTCGGCTGTTAGATTTTGTCCCTCCAGTTACTGAGGCTATGCTGTATTTATGTTTTTGTTTTCATTTTTAAGTCTTTGTGCTTCATTTTGGATAGTTTCCATTATGTCTGAAGTTCATTGATCTTCAGTGTGTAGTCTGCTGTTAATCTCATCCGGTGTAAAATTCTAGATATTTTAATATTTCATCATATTAAATCTAATTATATACTAATATACCATTATATTTATTTGGCATCAATTTGCCCCAAGGTTTTATAAAGACAGCAGCCCATAGTCTAAAGCTCATATGGCCCCACTACTCAAATGCAATCATTTTACAGATTCTTTGATGTCCTGTGTATTATGAAGTCTCTGGATTCTGATTGGTGGGAGTGCAAACACTTCCCAGCCTTATGTGAACTCCAGGAATTATTTGATGGACAGCTTCGTAAGTAATTCTTTCATTTAGGTGTTTAACCCCATGCATGCATAGATAAATACTCTGCCAAAGACTTGAGGGGAAGGTATCTTGTGTAGTTTTATGGATCTTTCTCTGTGTAGCTGCCTTAACTCCAACATTTTGTGCAAACTATAACCACCTTTGCCTCTCTGAACTTTAACATCTATCTTTCTAATTCAGTGAGATTGTTGTACGATTATTTCACACAGCCTTTGCAGGGGTTTGGAAGCAGGCTCCTGTAGTAATCTAGGAAACGGTAAGATTTACCTCATTTTTTCCTTCTCTTAGGTATCACAGTTCTGAAAGGCCTATTGTCCAATATCTGAAAAATGGCTTTTGTATACTTTGTCTAATTTTCCAGGTGTTTTATGGTGGGATTATAATTTCTGAATTAGTTCAGCTTTTTTGGAGCTGTTGTTTGAACTTTAAAATACATAAACTAGAATGTTTCCAGAGTTTTTAAGCAGCTGACGTCTATGTCTTTGGAAGTTCATTAAATCTGGTTCTTGATCTTTTATTAGAATGGAATTCTCTACCATGAAATAAAGTATATATTAAATGTTTCTGTCCCTCAATCTTGTCTCCCTCCTGCTAGAATCATACTACTTCCCCTAACACTTAAACACATACATATAATGCAGACTTACAAGTGACCTCTGACAAGTGACCTCTTTCAGAGGTCACCAATGATATTTCCATTTCCAAATGATTTAAGGTACCAGCATATGGCACTCTTAGTTACTCCTTGGAAAACCATATTCATTTTGCTTTCAGAACTCCACCATCTCTACTTTTACCGGTTGCTTCTACTCTGATTTCTCTCCTATTCCCTTTTGTTCCCTTAGAACTCTTCCTGTTGTTCTGGGCCTTAGTATTTGGACTTCCATTCTGTGCTTACTCCTTTGACATTTCAGTTCATGTGTCCTCTGTAAGCCAACAACTACATAATTGTCTCCAGCTGTACTTTTTCATCTGAATTCTAAATTTACACATCTAAATAATTGAACATTTCTACTTAAATCTCAATGAAATATCCAAATGATAACGTGTGAAACTGAATGTTTCTTCTACGCAAATCACCCTCAATCCCTGCTGTCTAACGTGGTAACATCAACATACTTCTACCCATTTTTTCTGGGCTCTTCACATTTTTGACAACTGGTAGTCAGTGTCAGGAATTACAGTGTTGTCTTCAAAATCTGTCCAGATCCTCATTCTGTCCATCTCTACCACTATCACCTGATAGTGTGCAATCATTATTTCTGTACTACAGTGTATATTAAATAAACATATAAACCTAAGTATAGATATTTCAGTAATTTTTGAATGCTTACTATAAAGCACATACTATTACAGCAGTAGCCCTATTGTTATTGGGTTATAATGTGTGTATAGTATGTGTAATAGTATGTGTAGAGCAGATACTATTACAGCAATAACCCTATGCATTGGGTATTATTACATTATAATTTATTGCAAGGGAAAGTGAAACTTTTAAATAAACTTGGGGCCAAAAATGATTCTTTTGAAAAGACTTGGCTGTATTTCATGGAACAGAAAAAAATAGGAAATATAGCATGAATACGTGTAGGAGTAAGGACATGACAAACTGAGAAGAAAGATAATGTTCTTTCAACTTTATGGAGTACATGGATTTCTCTCTTCCTCTTTCTTTCCAGGACAGCTTGCCCTGGATGGGCAAGCTCACCCAGGTTGAGAACACTTAAGACCCGTGTTAAACGGAATATGATGATTGCTCAGGACCCCTAAAGGTTATTCCCAGTTGGAGATGTTCATGTTTATTCTGCCAGCTGACTTAGTTAGGTTCCTTACATAAGGCCATAAAATATGAAGATGAGCCTTTTGGGGCTGGCAAGGCCTGTAGAAGGTGGAAAGGGTTTGTAGAGCCTTGAAGGGATTTTTGATATAATTTTTACACAACATATTTCTTTTTTAATATTATTTATTTATTTATTTGACACAGAGAGAGAGAGAGAGACAACAAGAGAGGGAACACAAGCATGGGGAATAGGAGAGAGAGAAGCAGGCATTCCACCAAGCAGGGAGCCCTATGCGAGGTTCGATCCCAGAACACTGAGATCATGACTTGAGCCAAAGGCAGACACCTAACAGCTGAGCCACCCAGGTGCCCATATGCAACATATTTCTAAGAAAAACTAAAGCTTCCAGAGTGTGAGGAGTTTGTGTAATATCATACAGCAAATACCTTCTGATCCTGTGACTTAGGTTTATAACAGTGGTCTTTTAATCGTGTATTTGTTTTATGTGAAGTGATTCATTCTATCCTAAAAAAAATCACTGTGCTATTGTAGTATTGGTATTCAGGTTGTTGTAGCCTCATAAAATGATTTGGGTAGTTTGCCATCTTTTATCTAAATAATGGAATACTTATACTTAATTCCTCATCTTTTAAAAGATTTTATTTGAAAGAGCACAAGCAGAGGAAGAGAGAGAAGCAGGCTCCCCACTGATTGGGGAACCCAGTGCAGGTCTCCATTCCAGGACACTGAGATCATGAACTGAGTCAAAGGCAGACACTTGACTGAGCCACCTGGTGCCCCATATAATTCTTTTAAATAAGACTTCCCTATTAACTGAAGTTTCTGAAGTTTCTAAAGTTTACTCCATCTAGTTTAATCAAATGTATGTAAAGTATATAATATGTTGTCTATCAGTTTTGCTTTAGGTAATTGGAAATGATCGTCACGTTCACTAACACAATATCACAATCTTGGAGCTTTCCTTAAACTCCTTTCAGAAATTGATGGGGCAAGGAGATACTAAGCAAATAAGCTCACAGAATTTATAGAATTTTAACTCTGACAATATACATAAATCTGGGAAAACTGAAAGATTTTTCTCAGAAAATATAAACTGACTGAAATACAAAATTTGTAGCCCAATTGTTATAAAACTTTTAGAAGAGTGAGATAGTTCTATACACATATAAAGAAACTGTGTGTTGTAAAAATAAGCAATTTGTTTTTAAAATGTTTATTAGATATAGGTATCAGAGTGTTTTTGAAGATATCTTAAAAAATATATATCAGGCTTACAAAGAAAATCTAGAGGACACTGAAACTGGCAGATGCCTTAAATGTAGTGAATGTGTGTATGTTTATGTAATGTATGTAATGTTAACAATAGCCAATAATTATGAATATATTTTTATTTCAACCAAAAAGTGAAAGTCCTATCCTTTCTGAAAACAATACCATAATCTTGCCAGGTTTTCTATTTTATCTGTTTCCCTGTGTTGTTCACTCCAAACTTATGGTAATTTGAGTTTTGTTTGATATTTTATATATCAACAGATTATATTTTTCTACCTACAGGTTCCATTTAATCTTTCCCTCTGGTTTTTAATTTCTTGAATACATTCTAGCATATTTTAGTAGCTCAGGGTAGAATTTTCCTATTGATTCTTTGCATCTTCCTCAGATGTGTGTATATAATATTCCTATTTGAAAACTTACATACTCAAACTAATTTTCTTTTTCAAAGCAGAAATGTCAACCTGGGCCATTCCGATTTTTGTGCTTGTAATTGACTACTTAATATTCCCAGATCACTCATAAGCAACTCAAGAGAGCAATTTACCAAAAGGAACTTTATCCCTCTTCCCCTCACCCTCAGTGTTCCTTCATTGAGAGTCCCAATCTGATTCTGGAACATGATTTGACAAGTCAGTTGCACCAGAAACTTGGTAGTTGTGATTGATGACTCACGTTCCTTAAACATCTTTTATCTAAAATATCAACGAACTCTATTTTTCTGAATATGTTCTTTGTGTATCTGATCTGAAAACTTTGTGCCGGTCTCCATTTTGAGTCCCCAATATAATTTAGATTTGGGTGCTGGAATAGCCAGCTAAATGATCTTCTTGTTTTCCTTCTTGCTCTTACACATGCTAGTCTTCATAAAATAGCCATGGATCACCCTTAAAAACAAAATTCATGTCAGAGTTGTCCTTTGTCTTCCCATTTTATTTAGAATAAAACCAAACCAGCTTACCTTGTCCTGAGTGTCCTTCTGTGAATCTTATCTCTAGTTCAGTCCTACAGCCTTGTTTTGAATCTCTCTTCTCTCCTTTGGTTATTTGTAAAATCACTCTTTCCTATCCCCAGGTCTTTTTACTTTCTGTTTGCTCTTTCCAGAAATCTTTACCTTTGGTTCAAGACTATCTACATTCAAGTTCCAAATTAATGTCTGTTATTTAGAGAACTTCTCTAATATCTGATTTTCTTCCAAGTTGTACTTTGTATATTTATGCCCTACTGATTTTTTTAATGGATCCATGAATCTATAGTTACTTCATTTATTTGTTGTTGTTGTTTTTTTTTTTAATCCACTAAAATATTAAGACTTGACAAAGTCTGGAACTGCGTATATTAATCTTATTCACTGTTGTGTCCTCAGTGCCTATTATGTAGTAAGTAATGGTATTTTGAATGTATTTCCAAATAGGTATCTTCCAACTAAATGATGATACAGTATTACCTGTGCATTCTGGGCAGTTTCAAGTAGTGCTTTCAGGAAAAACATCATGAAGAATAGAACAAGTTGTAACTGTTCACAGAAAATTAAGGTTAGAAACTCATTCCAACTTTTCCATGTTAAATAATTGCCCAGGCATATTTGACCAGTTTCCATCTGTCTTGAAAAAAAGAAAAGAAGTGCTGTCTGTACTCTCTGTACCCAAAGTTGCAATTATAAAAGCAATGTGAATTTGTACTAAGTGATTTGCTGTCTTTTCTGTCTTCTTAAAGACTGGAATTTCATGGTTCAAAATCAGTTTGAGAAACTCTTATAAATAACTCTGATTAACATGGATTGGTTTGCATGATTATTCTTAGAAACCATCACTGTGCCCCTGAGGGTAAAGTTAAAATAATTCAGTCCCCTCTACAGCCATATGTTTGGATTGGGGAAGGAACAGTTACCTAAAAAGAGGATGTAGATTCTAAGACATAAACAGGGAAGAAAATTATTGGTTAGGGGAAAAAAAAAATCAAAGGATTTTATGTTACCACTTCCATGTGTTGAGGCCATTCATGGAAAAGGAAATCTACCCAAACAGCAATAGTATATGACTGAACAAAACATTTGCCACAGTCTTTTACAACATTTTCAGAAACATGGAGGATGGACCAGAAATGATTAAGTGTATTCATAACTGTCAAAGCCCTAATTAAAAATATGTTGATTAATAAAGATTCTTAGTGAAGTATGATTGGGTTTTGTCCTTGGCTCTTAAGTGCTCAATATTTCTATGGTGACTAGAATGACTAAATACATGTGCAAGTGAGTTTAGAGCTTTTGTGGGATAGTTAATCTCACAGATAAATATGTTGAAGCTTCTCTCTATTTGAAGTTCAGCTTGCAAGCTTTGGAATATTGGTTGACCTCTTTAATTTATCTTAATAGATTTTTTTTTATAACTTTAGATTCTTAAACAGGCTTTCTTGGACTTACCCCATGCAACATTACTTGCAGTCATGTCCTGTTCCATCACTCTACCTGGGTGTCTTTTCTCAGCTGACTAACCCTCTTTTCATCTAATGGACTATGTTGTTTCTCAGTACAGTTGACTCTTGAACAACATGGGTCTGAACTGTGTGGGTCTAATTATTTGTGGGGTTTTTTTCGGTAAGTAAAGCACATGTGTTTTATTATTTTTTTAGCACTCTTTTCTCTAGCTTTATGGTAAGGATATAGTATATAATACACAAAATGTGTTAATTGAATCATTGGTAAGACTTCTGGTCAATGGCAGGGTATTAGTAGTTAAGTTTTTGGTGAATCAGAAGTCAGAAGTTTGACATACATTTCTACTGCATGGGGCCCCAAACCCCATATTCAAGTTACTTTTATAAGAATCCAGAGGAATGTAGTTATATAACTCTTTGTTTTTTCTGTATCATCCTGAGTAAAAATGTAACAGAACACAGCTTGACAAAGTATTTTTTGGTTTGCTTGTATTTTTTTATTTTTTTTCCACAAAGCTGAAAGCCACTAAGAAGGGCCTGAAATAGGTAATGAGTGCCTCCGTTTCTAACACCAAGCACAGTGCCTAATAATGAATAATAGAAAAATTAGTAAATGTTAGTTTAATAAATCGAAGTAGGGGGAAAGAAACCTATCATCATCTCGCAAATGTAGAAGGTAAGTTGTAAGAGATGTAAGATGATCTAGGTCTTGATAGAGGGAAAACTTGCAGTTAAGGTGATAATACAGATAAGGTGGTAATTGATAACTGGTATAGAAAATTGATAAGGTGATAATTGATACAGATCAATTGATACAATTGATAGTTGATATGTGGAGAAAATGTAAGTTTTAGTTTGCAATCAATAGGAAATAATAACATGATGTTTCTTAATAAATAGCTGTTAGTAAACAATGTGTGCTTTGACCAAAAATAGTAACATAACTTTTCTGTACTTATTCATTTGTTCAATAGATTGTGACTTTATTGGGGAAGGATTTCCTCATGCCCTGGGGATATAAGCTGGACCAGACAGTCCATGTTCTCAAAGCTCTTAAATGAAGATTGTCAATTACCTTTTAGTTGTAAGTGCTAGAAGAGTGAGAATGACAAGGTGGTATAGGAATACAGAGATACTTCTGCATCCTTTAAAGGTCTTAGAGGAATTACAGCTCCAGGAAGAAGGAATAGCTTGTGTGGGACCTTGGAGGAGACCATAACCCATTCAACACATATGTACCATCTGACCACAATGGCACAATGAGCAACTGAAATAGGTGCTGATTTGTAAGGCAAATGGTCTTACTCTGCTGCAGTGAAACATTGGAAAATTGGGTCTCACTTTCACAATATTTTATTACTTTCTTATGGTACTAAATTTAATGTAAGATTGTATCATGTATGTTTTCTTCCTTCACACTGAAAAGAGCCATTTTGGATTGCCTCAGACATGCATTGCAACCATTAACTCCTATCTAGACAGAAGTTTTATAAGGTGATGTACCTCTGATTTTGTATTAGACCCACTTTCTCTCCTTTCCTTCTTTTAACTGCCTTCATTTTACCAGAACAGTAATTTTTTTTTCATTTTTAATGTGAATTCTTTTTTACCAAGAACATGATTTCCAGCGAACCACATTCCTACCAGTTTCTACTATTTTACCTGTTGTCCTTACTAATGGGAAACTTTTCAGTCCTTTTCCCAGTAACATCTTTGAGTAGCTTCATTTCATATGGCTCTTCTCCTCATACAAGAAACTTAAAATATACTACAAAGGCAGAGCTAAATCTTAAGTGGTTCCTACCCCAGCTGTTAGACTTGTATTTAACTATTTTAATTAAAGATCTATAAGTAGTTAGGACTTAAAATCATTTACAGATAGACCTGTTAAAGTCCAAGGACTTTAAAATTTTCAGCCATCAAATGGTCGAATCACTTTTGAAAACAGCCAAAGGCGTATTCCAAATAAACCATGTGCTTTAACTGGTATGGATATATATATATATATATATATATATATAATCACCCCATTTGCATTTTGTTTCTAGAGGGAGGATTGTGAGGGCTAAAACCCAGTGGTGGAATGAGTAGCCAGCACAATTTTTCTGATGCAAGAGAACCAGAGGTAAACCAGAAATCTTTAAATGTATGTTAGTACCCAGTACCTAGATACATAAATTTTGTATAACAGGAAGTATGAAGATGAGCTAAAGTATATTCAAAGATAGGCAAAGATAATAATCATGAGTTCTAAAGACTTGGATAGAACAACCAGAGCCCTTATTCTAGAAAATGGAAGTTTCCAAGGATGTGTAAAAGCCCTATCACACTCAAAATTGTCTTATGTGAAAGAAGCAATAGTTCTTTTGTTTATTTGTTTGCTTTAATATAATGTATTATTTGTTTCAGGGGCACAGAAGCAATAGATTTTAACCATGGGTTTAATTGTTGGTTTATTTTTTATTTTTATTTTTTTAAGATTTTATTTATTTATTTGACAGACAGAGATCACAAGCAGGCATAAAGAGAGAGTGGGGAAGCAGGCTCCCTGCTGAACCAAGAACCTGATGTGAGACTCGATCCCAGGGTCCTGGGATCATGACTTGAGCGGAAGGCAGAGGCTTTAACCCACTGAGCCACCCAGGTGCCCCTAATTGTTGCTTTAGAATGGGGGTTTGGGGGGGCACCTGGGTGGCTCAGTGGGTTAAACCTCTGCCTTCGGCTCAGGTTATGATCCCAGGGTCCTGGGATGGAGCTCCACATCAGGCTCTCTGCTCAGAAGGAAGCCTGCTTCCTCCTCTCTCTGCCTGCTTCTCTGCCTACTTGTGATCTCTGTCTGTTAAAAAATAAATAAATAAAATCTTTATAAAAAAAAAAAAAGAATGGGGTTTGTGGAGGCTGCACGTTTAAGTAAGGTGGAGAGATAATTTGCATTCTTAAAGGGGTTTCTCCGTAACAATGGGGACAGTCATATTTCTTCCACAAGTAGAGGACTTTGTCAGGGACACCTAGGTGGCTCAGTCTGTTGAGCTTCTGACTCTCAGCTTCAGATCAAGTTTTGATCCAGGGGTCTTGGGATAGAGCCCCAGTGGACTCTATGCTTAGCAGAAAGACTGCTTGTCTTTCTTCCCTCCACCCCCCCCCCCGCCCTTACTCTCTCCCTCTCAAATATATAAATAAATATCCTTTAAAAAATAGGACCTTGCTATCATGCAACATTTAAATTGTTAAATCTTGTGGGAATTTTACTACTACTCCTCTAAACTTCCAATTCTCTGCATTTTTATGAATAATTCTAGCATATGCTTTAAAGACAAAAATTGATAAAAATATATTTTAGTTAGCCACACAAACCTTTTTTGATTAAAGCTTGGTTTTGTCACTGTCCAGAATGGATTATTGAAAATTACATGCCCTAAATTATTTCCACTTACTCTTTAACCTTCCATCCATAAGCCTTTTAATGCTTTGAATCTAATCTCTAACATAACACCACGTCTGAGTGTAAGTTCTGGAGAATCCTGGCTCATTCCACCTATTAGCTGAAAGATCTTGAATAAGTAATATAATATCAGTTTCCTAATTTACAAAATTGAAAAAAATAAGATTATAATCCAGAATTGCTGTGAAAATGAGTAAGATATATTTACATGCAAAGAGCTTATCATGTTTGAAAGATAGTTTTGTGAAACTATAGCTATTCCAAAGGATTTTAGCATCTATTATATAATTTGATAAACTAGTATGTTAGAGCTGCTAATGTTACCAGGTGACATATGTATGATATGTATTTTTCGATTAAAGCAGTACCTTCTAATTTACAATAACAAGATCATTTTTAAGTATTTTTAGAAGTGTCAAAAATTATGAATACCACAGATGTGCAGTTTTGGAGAGGGCAAGCTTTTAGTATATTCAAGAGAAGAAATACTTGTGAGTTTGGACCATGCTTACATAAATCATACATTTAGTTGATTTAGTTTACAGCCTAAAATCAATTTTGAAATCATTCCAGTTGATTCATTCTGTTAGCTACACTAATATTTTTTAACAATTTCAGGCATGCAGTTTACTTTTTGTAAAAATTGCAGAATGCACCACAGTCAGTCTAATTAACATCACTATAAAGAATTAAATATTGTCATCAGAACTTTTAAGATTTACTCTTTTAGCAACTTTTAAATATGCAATACTGTTTTAACTACAGTCATCGTGCTGTATGTGACATCTCCATAACTTATAACTGGAAGTTTGTTCCCTTTTACCCATTTCCCCCACTTTCTCCTTCCTATGTCTGGCAACCACCTATCTGTTTCCCATGAGCTTTTTTTTTTTTCATTCCACATATAAGTGAGATCAGATGGTATTTGTCCTTCTTGTTTATTTCACTTAGCGTAATACCCATGAGTTACATCCCATGTTGTTGCACATGCCAATATTTCATTTCATGGCTTTCATTTTTTATTAATATTCTATTGTATGTATGCCACATTTTCTTTATCCACTACCATTGATGAACATTTAGGTTGCTTCCATATCTTGGCTATTATAAATAATGCTGTGATGACCATGGAGTGCATAGATCTTTTCAAGTCACTGTTTTAGTTTTCTTTGAATAAATATCAGAAGTTGAATTGCTAGTTCTAGTAACTTTTTAAGGAACCTTCATACTGTTTTCCATAGTGGCTTTTCCAGTTTATATTCTCACAAACAGTACACAAGTGTTCTTTTCGCTAAATCTTTGTCAGCACTTGTCTTTTTGATAATAGCCATTCTAATAGGTATGGCAGGATTTCTCATTGTGATGTGCATTTCCCGGATTAGTCATGTAGAACATATTTTCATCCATATATTTTTGGAAAAACATCTATTTAGATCTCCTGCCCATCTTCTAATTTCTTTTGTTTGTTTGTTTGTTTGTTTTGTTTTGTTTTTTTAGTTATTGAACTATACTACTTTATATGATTTACAAATATTTCATTCAGTCAGTTGCCTTTTCATTTTGGTGATGTTCTGTGCTGCACAGAAGTTTTTCAGTTCAATGTAGTCATGCTTAATCTTTGCCTTTTGGTCCTTGCTTTTGGAATCCTATCCAAAAAATTATCACTAAAACTGATAGCAAGGTGTTTATTGTCTGTTCCCCACCCCCCACCCCTAGGAGTTTTAGGGTTTTAAGTTTTACATTTGACTATGATCCATTTTTTAAAAATTTGATTCATTTTGAGTTAATTTTTCTGTATGGTGTACGATATTGGTCAAGTTTCATTCTTCATGTGCCTGTTCAGTTGTCCTGACACAATTTTTTGAAGAAACTTCTTTTCCCATTGTATATTCCTGGCTTTTCTGTCATAAATTGGCTATATGGAAGGGTATACTTTGAGGCTGTCTATTCTGTTTCATTGATCTGTCTGCTTTGATGTCAGTGCTGTTCTATTTTGATTTTTATAGATTGGTACAGTTTGAAATCAGAGTGTGATGTCTTGAGCTTTAAGATTTCTTCAGCTGTTCAGGACCTTTTGTGGTTCCATGCACAATTTAGGACAGGTGGTTCTATTTCTGTGAAAAATGCCTTTGGAATTCTCATGGAGATTACATTGGATCTGTGGATTGCTTTGGGAAGTATGGACAGGGCAACACTATTTTTCCAACCTGTGAACATGGAATATCTACTTATTTGTGTCATCTTCAATTTCTTTCATTAATGTCTTAGTTTTCAGGGGACAGGTCTTTCACCTCCTTGCTTCAATTTTTTTTTGAAGCAATTGTAAATGGGATTGATTTACTATAATTCACTAGTATCTAGAAACAACAAATTTTTATGTATTGTGTATCTAGCAACCTTAGTGGATATGATTATTCTATTTTTGTTTGTTTCTTTGTTTGTTTTTTCTTGCTTTAAGGCTTTCTGTATATAGTACGTCATCTGAAAATAGCAAGTTATTTCCAATTTGGATTCTTTTTTATTTTTTTTCTTGCTCAGTTGTTCTAGCTAAAGCTTCCAATACTTGGTGGAATAAAAGTAGTGAGAGTGGGCATCCTCGTCTTTTCCTAACTTTAGAGGAAATCTTTTACTTTTTACGATTAAGTATAATTTTAGTTGTGGGTTTTTCATATGACTATTATATGGAGTTACATTTTCTTCATACCTACTTTAAAAGTTCTTATCAAAAATGAATGTCCCATTAACTTGAAGCATTTTCTGTCCAAATTTAGTTGAATGACTGATTAAACTTGAACTGGTATGAGAACAAAACTTGTACTGGGCAAAATTAAAGATGTAAGGAAGAAGCACTATGAACTCAATTCCATTGAAATGCACAGAGAACTAAGGGAGGGGTGCAGTGGCAGTATCATAGCCAATGAGGTTTATCAGAAGCGCGATTGCTGCTAATTGAGAACTAAGAGCGGAGTAGGGTTATAGGAATCTTAAGCTGTTTGTGTTTGCTAATTGACCTTACCTATAGAAAAAGTAAATGTTTATTTTCCTAACAGGAGCCAGTTTTACAACACGGAGAAGGTCCAATCTATATTAAGCTCCTACCTTCATATAGAGATTGGGTACATAAAGGTGCCATATTGATCATTACAAAGAGATGTCTCCCAGGTCTGTGAAAAAGACAGCCCTGGGTTGTAAAAGTAATTAAATGATTAAAAAAAAAAAAAGTGCATCTCAAAGTGGGCAGAGAGAGAACTTAGACATTTCTTAAAGTGCATGCTCTAAGAGATGAAGGTAAGGGACCTCTTTGATTAGGCCATCTGGATTCTGTAAGTGCCAGGGTGAGAGGGAAGCAAGTGGTTCCTAGGCACAAAGTTTAGTCCAGCTGACAGAAACACTGTCTGTCTTGGTGACTAGAATTATCTTGAAATTACAGAGGGAAGGTGGAGAGGGAGAAATCTGGTTTTAACTGTGTAGTGACAAGCTCTTTCCAGCACATAGCTGTTATTGAAACGTAGGTTGCATCATAACTTATATTGGTCTATTGTTTATCATGTTGTATTTCTGAATGGTACCAAGAAACATGTCATAATTTGTGTCAAGATGATAGACTGGGGGTGCCTGGGTGGCTCAGTGGGTTAAGCCACTGCCTTCGGCTCAGGTCATGATCTCAGGGTCCTGGGATTGAGTCCCGCATCGCGCTCTGTGCTCAGCAGGGAGCCTGCTTCCCTCTCTCTCTCAGCCTGCCTCTCCATCTACTTGTGATTTCTCTCTGTCAAATAAATACATAAAATCTTAAAAAAAAAAAAAAAGAGAGAGATAGACTGAACACATCTGTATTCTCCTTTTACTCCTCTCATTGGAAACTCTGCAATATAAAAGACATACTGGCACATATTTGTTGAACCAATCCCTTCCTCCTCCCCCAAACTCTCAAACCTACAATAAAGCACTATAATATAAGAAAGTACAAATTATGGATATACAAGGTTTTTTTAAAATCAAGAACCAGATGGTTCTAGGTTAAAGAAATAAGATTAGAAACTACCAACACAAAATGTACGGGTTGAAGCAGCTAGAGTTCAAGGTCTCCATGTTCAGAGGGAAAACATGTGTGGGAATAAGGCTAGGGTGGGGGCAAATGATTAATGAAGAGGATAATGGAGAATCTGTGTTTCATGCCATCTGGTGGTCAGCATTAGTATCAAAAACCATTGAGAAGCAATATTTGACTCCATGTTAGCATTTTTTTGTTGGTATTATAGAAGGAACAGTAAATCAAGTGAACTTCCAGGAAAGACAAGAATGACAAAGGCAAGCAGTATAGTTCTCTTCATTATGCTATAGCCACGTGTTTAATTATCTAACTCACCAGAAAAGCTACTGTCCTAGAGAACTAGCACTCACTGAGAGATGAAGAAGGCATAAAAATATGAAAAAAAGAAAACAACCAAGAATTACTACATATTTTCCAAGTCAAAAGGGGTACTATTTTCAACAGAAAGAATTATTACCTATAATTGGAATTAAGGTGGTGAACATGAAATTAAGTATGTCATATCAAATATTACTAAAAAAATGTATAGGGGTAGGAAACCAGAGAAAGATCATAAGTGAAAGGCATAATTAAAGATATTTGAGGGGTTAAAGCCTCTGCCTTCAGCTCAGGTCATGATCTCAGGGTCCTAGAATCAAGCCCCGCATCGGGCTCTCTGCTCAGCAGGAAGCCTGCTTTCTCCTCTCTCTTTGCCTGCCTCTCTGCCTACTTGTGATCGCTCTCTCAGTCAAATTAATAAATAAAAATTAAAAAAAAAAGATATTTGAAATGTAAAGTGCACTGTTTAAAAAAAAAAACGAGCTTCTTAATGTTTTCAGTTGATGAGCAAATTAATGAAATAGAGGATTCTTTCAGATCCTATAGTACAGGAGACAGACAAAAAGATGTACTGAATTGGACAAATGTGAATAGAGAGGATTTTTTTTTTTTAGAAGTTATGTCCTTTTAAAGAAATTCAGAAGGAGGAAGAAAGAATGAAGTAAAGGAGATAAATAATAAAGGGGGAAAGCCATAGCGGAAGAAAGTCCTAAAACTTCATGTGGTAATTCCCAAGAGAATTTGAGAATAAATGAAAAAGTGAAATCTAGACGGTGTATGATAACCTTTTACAGAAATAGAGAAAGAGAAAATCCTAAAAGTTTGCAGGAGAAAGTGCCAAAATAACTCCCAAAAAGTAAAATGAAACCACATTTCTCATGTTTAACACAGGTTGAGAGATAGTTGGAAAGAGAACTTGGAAAATTAATCTTCCACATTAATTGAAAATTTGTGAGTCACTTGTATTTAATACTATGAAATTTAAGAAGGAGAAAAGGTAGACAAAAGAAAAGTTCATTACTAAACTCTGATGAAATCAAGCATCTGACATTGAGGAGTCCGCAAGGAAGACTGACATGAAATGAGTGTGATACAAAAACAATTTCAGAAAAGAATTTCTTCAATTCTTACATCATGTTGAGAAATTGAGAAAGGTATATAGATAAATGTGTTGAATTCAAACCATTGAGTTTTGGTGACCTTGATTTAAAAAAAAAAAAAATCACCGAAGTAGTAGGAACTTAATACAAATTTACGTAGGTTAAAAGCTACTGAGGTGAAATGGAAGAATCTTAGAGTTCTTTGGAAAAAATTAATGTAGAGATCAAATACAGTGTGAATTTCTGAAAGAAATAGGTACTTAAAGAAAAAGTAGGTCATGGTTATATACTTATGGAATTGTGTAAAAAGGATAAGTGAGATATTCAAATCTTTGTAAAAGAATTATAGGAATTTACTTTGTTTTGAGAAGGGACAGTATTCATTGTCAGAGATGGTAGTGAAATAGGTCCAATAATAGGTTTATTGGCAGATTAATGGGCAGAAAGTAAATGTTCCACTCTGAATTCTATTTTCTTAATGATAAATGAGCATAAATCATCTAAAAAGTGCATCTGTAAGGAGTTTTAAGGAGTACAAAGATAATTTTAAATAGCCCATGTGAGGATAGGAAAGTAAATGTATCAATGTTAAGTAGCTAGATGGGAATGATCACCCATTTAAAGTGGAAGTGTGTGAATGTCTCCACCAACCTTTAATTGTTTGGGTGTATAGATGAAAATCATAGAGTTTTTATTCAGCCTTAGACTTTTACCTTTATGAATGGAGTAGACAGTCTTCTTAACAAGTCTAAGGAGAACCTGGAGATCACTGATTGAATGACAATGAGGTGTAGTCACAGGAGATTGTTGTACAACAACAATTGTATAATTGTACAACAAAAATCTTCTAAAAATGACCCTGGCACAATATGATCTCAGAATTGCTTTAGTAGGAAAACTTGAGTAAGCTTCTTGTTGAGTTAAAAAGATTTGATCAATATAGTATGATTGGGACAAGAAAAGTGTCCCTTTTAGTAAATCGACAGGAACTCTGAGGTTTTGTACAAAATGGGAAGTTATTATAGGCAGGACAAAAGAATGGAGTAAAGAAGTCATTAGCAAAATAAATGACTCCCCCCGCCCAGGTCTGGTCATCTTTTTAAGGGAAGGGAAAGGCAAGGGTCATATTATGCAGATTACCTTATTTTATTCAGAATACCAGACTCTGGTACTGATCAGGAAATTTCAGATGGACTTTTTTTTTTTAAGATTTTTATTTATTTATTTGACAGACAGAGATCACAAGCAGGCAGAGAGGCAGGTAGAGAGAGAAGGAGAGGAAGCAGACCCCTGCTGAGCAGAGAGCCCAATGTGGGGCTCAATCCCATGACCCTGGTATCATGACCTGAGCCAAAAGCAGAGGCTTAACCCACTGAGCTACCCAGGCACCCTTCAGATGGACTTTTAAAGTTACTATTTATGGCAGAGATTGAAATTGCAATTAAGTCTTGGTTTACTGTCATGGGGCAAATGGCTCCACTTTGGGTTTGTTTCTTTTCCAGCCTCTGTGACTATTTCTTCCTCCGATTGCTAAAATGTAGCCAGACTTTATTTTCCATTTCTTAATTCAGAGGCTTTTTCAAGGTAAAAAGCGAAAGCAGCCTGTCTGAGTTCATTTAGGCTGCTATAACTAAATACACAGAGTAGTTTATAAACAAACTTGGAAGTTCCAGATCAGGGTACCATGATAGCCAGGTGAGGATTTTCTTCAGGATGGTAGACCTTTCCGTGTTTCCTTATATGGTGAGAGAGACAAGGGAGCTCTCTTGGGCCTTTTATAAGGGCATCAATCTCATTCTTGACAGTGGATCCCTCATGACCTAGTCACCTCCCAAAGATCCCACCTCTGAAAACCATCACAGTGGGCAACATAGGAATCTGGGAGGGACATAAATATTGTGACCAGAGCACAGCCTAATGTTAATTTCTTTCCCTGTCTTTTCTAAAATTGCAAACAATGAGATAGATGATGATGAGGTCCCTAAGTTGGATGAGAGAAATGGTAGCAAGGGGAGGATAAGCCCTTTTGGAGACAAGGAAAATTAATATGTTGAGTGACAAAGTTGAGTTTAATATGAGCCCTCAAAAATAGGGAGGGTTAAGAAAATCTTCTATCCCTGTTTTCTAAGAAATGGTTTACTGTACAGAACTACCTTCCCCATATGATTTAAATAAGAATCATGGATGTCCCCTTTCCAAAATGCCATTCTTTCCTCATAATAGATGAACTGCCTATCTTCACAGATCAATGGCAACAACAAAAAAAATGCTTGTCAACCAAACCTTGGCTAAGGTTCTTTTCTCCACCCCCCCCCCCATGACCTGAGCCAGCCAATCCCATCTGAGAATAGGCTGGCCTCAGTGCAAAACATTCTCTGATCACTGGACCATACTTTCATTCCACTTCTCCACATTCAGTGCTTTGTAGCTTTGTTTACTCTTTGTAAAAGAGAATCCCAATTTTGCCAGATATTTGAGAACTGGCAGATATTATGGTCAGAGCATTCTTCCTCTTGGAGCAGTCCTTTTCTTTCCTCAAAAATCCTTTTTGAATAAAGTTCCTCTTTACTAAATCTGGAGTGGGTTTTTGTGTTTTTGTTGTTGTTGTTTGTTTGTTTGTTTACTAAATTACAGATGCTGTGCTACAATTAAAGAGAAAGCATTAATAGAGTAATATTTTCTCAGTTTCCACAATCATAGCTTCAAATAAAAGCAGACCTGAAGGGATCTTATAGACTAACATGTGCTATCATTAGGTAAACTAAACTATGCAGACTGAGGATCTGAGGATGGGTTGTGATTGATATTTCTATAATCTAGGCACAGTGGGAAATTCAGATTTGGAATATCTGTGGCTTTTCAGGTGAAGACTTCATTAAACTACTAAATTTGTAGTGTGCAATCATCAGCATATACAGGGTTTTCTCATTTGTTTCCTCTTTATTCCCATATGAATATCCCCTAAATGCAACCATATTAGCATATCTTGATACAGGTTTGTGTGGGTCTGTTTGTTTTTAAATTATATTAACTTACTTGACAGATTTGATTTCAATCTCATTCTAATTCTTTTTTTATACACTTTTTAAACCCTATTAGCTTTTCTGTATATCCATTTAATCCACAGCTTGTAAATGTTACATTGTATTCTTATGAATCAAGTGCATTTCATTTAGCTCTTTCCCCAGACGTGACACAGAAATTGCCTTCCTCCCGCTCTATATTAAGTACAGTGTTAAAGCAAACATACCTATAAGTAAATTTGTGTCCATGTTAGTGACAAAAATTCTCTGGTACCTAAGACCAAGAACAGAATCACTGCTTAATTGGACAACTCTATTTTAGTTGTTTGCTAAATGAGACTGATTAATTTGCAGAATAGCTGAAAATTTTTTTCTTGCTACAAGTACATAGGAAGGAGTTTCTTATAGAATCCTTTCTAATCCATGGTATCATATTATTTTATCATTACATGGGATTTGTGTTTTTAGGATTGCTGGTGACTTTAATCATCATTTTCTATTATACCTATTAGTGTTGAGGAGGAAAGATTTTTCTTCACAAATCAAGATTATTATAGCTGGTCTAAGTTAAAGTGATATGATACAAATGAACAGGAGAAAAAACGAGCTTAATTATATACAGATATTCAGTAATTTGAGACCCAAACCCAAGGAATTCATCTCTTATACGTCTGAGACAGTCTGAGGAATTGACCAGGCAAAGAACTTATGGTTGGGTGTTTTAGTAAGGAATTTTAAACTAAATTTGGGCTGAGGTTGTAAATTAGTAAAAGTAACAAGGTGTATTTATATAGCCTTCTTTAGCCTGGGATTGCTGGTCTCTGCTATAAGAATATCTCTCTACCTCCTGGTTCAGGGAGGTTATCTTTCACATAAGAGATTTCCTGCTTCAAGGGGCACAAAGGAGGGTCAGAGTGTCCTTGAACTGGGTATTTAAGTAACTTTAATAACAAAATAATATGCCATTGTGGCACATTTTGGACCTCTGCCCAGGACCTTTGGTAGCTAATGTAATTTTTTTTTTCCCCCTGAAAGCAGTTTTCATTTTGGTTCTCCATTTTTTTTTTTTTTTTTTTTTGTAGATTTCTTTTGTATACCCTAAACATCAATATCTTGTCTTTGAAGTGTGACAAATAGATTGATTTATGATATGGTCTAATCATCTTTTGTTTAATATAAGTCCTGAATTTTGAGATCAAATTTAACAAAACCCCACATCTTTTATACATTTTAGGAGAGGTTCACTCTGCAAAGATATCTTTCAATTTTGCATGTTAGGTTACAATTATGTTCTTCTGTATTGGTCTTTAATTTATTTCAAGGTCACTTATATGTAGCAGAAAGTAGGATTTTTATTTTTGGCCATGTATTGAGCTGTATTTTCCCAGATCTAATTGACATTTCTTATTAGTTTTTATAAGTTACCATTTATGTATTCTTTTAGCTCTCTATTTTGCTATAGGAACTTACCTTTTCTAAACCAAGACATTTATTTTTTTCAAGCTGTGGGTTTAGAATGTCACAGTATTTGATGGATTCACATCTCCTGTCCTTGCTGCCTTTTTGAAAATTCATACAACTTTTCTTTGGTTTTGAAATAATTTCTGAAATCTCTGCAGTAAAGTAGGATTCTAAGTAGTAATGTGGCTTAATTTACAAATTCTTTGAGAGTTGACAAAAGAACATAGTAAATTGGAACCAGTATTTTAGAGTTTTCCTTTTATTCAGATCTACTTTTAGTTTGTAATAGAGTATTAAAAGTTGTCCCCTTCAATTTCTGCTAGATTCTTTTTTCCTAAGAAAACATTTGCAGAATAGATTATTATACTATGTCTCTAAAATGTAAACCTTTCCATACCATGGTTCATAGATTTTTTTTTTATCATTACTAGTTTATCTTATTTTAAAATTTAAAAATCCTTATGGTTTCTTTTATGCTATAAAATAACAGTGCTCCTTAGAGTACATTTAGAATCAGAGAAATAAAAGAACAAGTTGTATCCCCAGAAAACCATCTTTAATATATGAATATTAAATGTTTTTTCTGTTTATATTTTTCAGCAATTAAGCAGGTGTATTCCGTTTTATTCCTGTCAAATTTCACAAGTTAAAAACTTTTCAAATAAAAAACCTTAAATTTTAAGCTTTCTGTTATATCTGAACTATAAAAAATATTTTAAACATTTTTTTTTTTTTGAAAGTTCTTGCTAGCATGGTAGGAAGGGCTGAGGGAAAGGGATAGAATCCTTAAGCAGACTCCCTGCTGAGCATGGAGCCCAGTGGCAGGTCTTGATCCCAAGACCCTAAGATCATGACCTCATCTGAAATCAAGAGTCAGATGCTTAACTGACTGAGCCACCCAGGTGGCCCCAAAAATATTTGTTAAAATTTCTCAAATGAATAGATACATGAATTTCTATAGTCTTATGAAATAAACTATTCTCAGGAACAAGAGCAACAATATTAGGTTGAAAGGAAATACTTAAACGTACAAAGTCACCTGAGGCTAAATTTATGTTTTTTGGAGATTGTCAGAAAGCTTATTTTTCTTTATATCCCAAAAGTACTGAGTTCAAACCAGTGTGAATCCTCTCAAATGGATAAGAGATTATCTGCTTATGTTATTTGCAGTAGATCAAATAGCTTGAAGACAGTTTATTTTTATGATCTTAGTGGGGAAATTATATTTACTCAAGAATATATAACAAAATTCATAAGAGAATTACAAAAGATTTTGTCACAAAAATCACTTAATTTAAAACTCAGTGTTTAAAAATTTAAATTTATTTTCTGTTAATGTGATAGAAACTTTATGGAGTTGCCATTTTTATTTGTGACTAGTTTTTAATACATAAAAATACACATTGATATTAAAATCTTACATACTTCCAATAACCTGAAGGGAGTTGTAAATTAAATAGGAACCTTTTAGGTTTGACACACATTGTGATACTAACTTGTGATTCTAAGAATCAATAATGTCAAATTAACAACTTTCATTAATTTGTAATTTTAGTCTAGGAGAATTAATAAAGTCTTAAAGTATTTTGTTCTTTTCCAGCTCATTTTCTCATTTCCAAGCCACAGAAAAGAAAATCTTCAGGAGAATATATGACTAGTAGAAATTTTAGGTATTTAGTAATTATGTATTAATAAACATTTTATCATTTAAGTTACTTATCTAAGACCTAGCATGTCATGAGTTGAATTGCTTCTCCACCCCCCCATTTTTTCATATGTTGAAGTCTTAATTCCTAGTACATCATAATGAGATCTTTATTTAAAAATAAGGTCATTGTAGATCACAGTAAGTTAAAATGAGGTCATGCTGGAGTCCAGTGTGGCCCTTAGTACAGTATGACTGGTGTTTTTGTAAAAAGAAGACATTTGGAATAAACACAGGGAGAACACCAGGTGAAGATTGGAGTTGAAGTGCCATAAACCAAGGGATTACCGGTAGCTGGGGTGGGAAGGGGGTGGACCATAACTGATCCTTCTTTAGTGCCTTCATTAGGAAGGATGGCCCTGCTGACATCTTGATTCTGAACTTCGTATCAACAGAAAAACTTCTGTTTAAGCCATCCAGTCTTTCTGACTTTGTTACCTGAGCTTTAGCAAACTATTACAGATTTTGGTACTACAAACTTCTATAGAAGTACTCCTCTTAACAGTTACCTGAAAGTGTGGAAGTAGTTTTGGAATTGGATAATGGTGCACAATTAGTGAGTTCTCAAATGATAAACACATTATTGGAAACTGGAAGAAAAGTGATCTTTGTTATAAAGTGGCAGAGAACTTCAGTGAATTTTGTTTTTCTGTGGAAAAATAGAACTTTTAAAAGTGATGAACCAGTTTCTCACTGATTACAGTAAAATATGATGGAAGAGAAATAGATTAATGAATTATAAAGCAAAAAGGAACCAGAAATTGAAGACAGACAGTTCTCAGCCCAATTCATATTGCAAAAACACAGGAAAGCATTCTCTGGAGAGAACACTGAGGGTGCAACTGGACAACTATTTGCTATAGAGATCAAGCACATGATGTGTGGAACCAGCCAAACAGATAGCAAAAACACTGTCAATTTGGAAGAAAGAGATCAGTGACAGGTTGAAATGATGGAAGGCTGTTGGGCGTCTGTGATTTTAGAGCCATTAAGTGGGTGCAGAAACTTTATGCATCTGAATGTGTTGTTCCTTGTGAAAAGGGAAGAATGACCCCAGGGGTTGGGTTGGGGACTGGCTCTTCTTTGTTTACCAAAGGCAGGGAGGGCTTCCTTACTGATCAGGGCGGAAAACTAATGCATTGTAACAATGAATGAAATCTCCATGTCTTATCCTTTTTAAGAAACTCCATCTACAAGGGACTTATTATTTAAAATACCCAGTGCTATTGTATAAGATGTAAGTTAAGAGGAAACATTTTTGTCTCTATTAGGAAACTATTTCCTCTGTCAGCAGATGGCAAATGTCTTTTTAAAAGCCCAGTGCTAGAATTCTATTAGAGAACACTAGGAGAAAAGAGCAAATCTTGATGACTCAAATTTACAAAACCAAAAAAATGTATTATGAACAAACGCAATGTAGAGCTAGAAATGTTTTCTATCAATATTTTCTAAGGTTGGGTTAAAAAATGAAGATTTTAAGCATCCAGTGGACCTATTTAGGGGCAGAACATTTCTGCTGAAGACTCAGGAATGTTTCCCTTAGGAAACCTCAGGTTTTCACAGTGGTATGTTTTGAGGTATATGTGTAAGAAATACATACTAAAATCAAAATGCCACAGAACTTTCAAACTAAATCCAAAAACCCTTCATTTTAATGAGCTATTTAAAGCTAATTCGGTCCAAAGTAGAAATCCAGAATACATGGCCCAGGTGACCACTTAAATGTAAAAATTAATATATAAAATGTCTGACATCATTGAATGTCAATTTATTTTATTGTGTTAATTTTAATTAAAGAGGGTCCATGAGAGGGAATTAAAAATCCTTCAATGGCATAGAACCTGGAATAAATTATTGAAAAGTGTTGAGGAATTCCTCACAACTCAGGGCTTAATTTCCAGAGCATCAGGAATTTCTCTAGCTATATAATAGGATGTGGCTGAATGAATTAGTGCTTTTGTGTCATTTTGTAAGGATTATGCATCAGCACAGTTTAACTAGAGTGAAGCTTTTCATCTTTCTTTGAAGGACGTTCATGAAATTTAAAGGGAGCATCATTCCACAAATATAGCTTTAAATAGCTTTGTCTACATAACCTACACACTTAATCACAGAAAGTTAACTCTTCAACGTCAACAGGCATTACCACTTATGCCAAATATTTTGCAGGCCAAGATTTCTGTAAGGTGCAACACAATTTAGTTAATTTAGCAAAGGCCTTGGAAGCTTTTATTCACTCTGCCTCTGTTGTGAGGGTTCTAATTAAATGTGTGTTATCTCACTGGTTTAACTGTGATGAATTCCAGCTTCAAAATTAATCTTTTGTCTTGGTTTCATTCTTCTGTTTAAATTGTATTTTTACTTTCCAGTTAGAGGAACTTCATTCTAATTAAGGCACTGGCCTAAATGAAACACCTAGTCTTCAATAAACATAAGAAATACACATGTATTGGAAAAATAATTATACAGGGAAATTATTTTCTTAAATATTTGTTTAATTGCTTGCATAAATAACCCTTGACAGCCTAGTTGATGTGGTAAACAGAAGCAGAAGAAAAGTTATTAAATTTCATGACTATTTGGAGCCTGATGACAAGTCCTTGAAACAGGCAGAGTGATATTCCTCTAGGGACTCAACTCCCTCTATCCTAATACTTTGCTAAGGGCAAAGGGCAATCCTAGCCTGAATGCCTCCCCCATCCCAACCAAGATCTTATAAGTCTACTTTAACATATCAAAATTCCTTTGGAAACTTCCTTTATTTCTAATAAAGATGCTGGCCATCATCTCCAGGCATCTGGCCCATTGATATATATCTGAAGGGTCTGATGACTGAGAGTTTATTGGATGGTAATAAATGACCTTTTCCCAAAAGCAGTTAGCCCCTCAAGGTTCTGGAAACCCTGTTCCCAAAATTCTTTAGAGACTTATGCTATCCTTGAGCTCCTCCCAACTTGCATGTATATAATGGACCACTCCTCACAACCCTGGGACAGTAGCGACTCTTCCTGCCCATAGGTCCTGTCCCCTTGCTTTAATAAACCACCATTTTGCACCAAAGATGTCTCAAGAATTCTTTCTTGGTCATCAGCTCTGGGCTCTACTCCACTGACTCTTGTTCATATTCTAAAACTTCATCATAGTGGTAGAAAATAGTCAGGAAATATTTGCATAGTTGTTAATAGGATTAACCTAGGATTAACATTTTTAACTTAGTAACAACTAGGTACCAAAAATATGTCCTAAATATTTGTAAAGGATTTCAGACTTCTATGGAGATAATAAAAATATTTCAGCAAATTTCTAGATTAAAGATTCTCTATACATCATGATTGTCACTATCATAAGGACTTACAACTTTTTGGTATTGTGATTGAAGCACCTTTTTTCCTTGCCCAAGAAAATTTGAACTAGCACTTAGACCATTCAAAATCATTCTGATTTTGAGAGTCTTTTGGAAATGATGGAAGTTTGCCCTGGTTAAAGCCTTAAAATGTCCAACTCCTGAACGTTTCAGAACTAAGCTAATTATTTCATTGCTCCATCCTTCAGTAACAAAGATAGTCTTTAAAAAAATAAAAGATTTTATTTATTTATTTGACAGAGAGAGAGAGAGATCACAAGTAGGCAGAGAGGCAGACAGAGGATGGGGGGAAGCAGGCTCCCTGCTGAGCAGTGAGCCCAATGCGGGGCTGGATCCCAGGACTCTGAGATCATGACCTGAGCCGAAGGCAGAGGCGTAATCCACTGAGCCACCCAGGCACCCAGTCAAATATAGTCTTTTATTTGAAATATCCATGATCTGTTTTCACATGGTTTTGGAATTTTTAGCTAGTATTGAAGGGGTCCAGGATTACCATATTTACACTGAGACATTTGACCACTTATGAATGAAATATTGGCAAACTAGTTTTTAGTGATAGCATTTTAGTTAAATTATTCACTATGTTAGCAGCTACATTTTGCTATATTAATGACAATGAATTCACATGAGGTTTGGTTACAATTTTCTGCAAAGATCTAAATAGTAAATATTTTAAGACTCTAAGTCTCTTTAGCACTGGTTGTCTCTGCTGCTCTGTAGGAGTGGTCATGGACAATACATAAACAAATGAGTGTGGCTGAGTTCCAATATGACCTTATCTGCAAAAACAGACATTAGCCAGAATTGGGCTTCTGGGCCTAGCTGATGCCTAGTTTTAAAATATTATATAAATGTATAGATAGATATATAGAGATATAGAGATATATAAATATGTATATAAATAATATAAATATGTATATAAATATATAAAATATATATAAATAAATGTGTGTATTTATATTTATATTTATATATATTTGTATTTCCCATTGTCACATCTCCTGCTTTTATTTTATTTAAGTAAGTCTAACACTGAGGTAATATTTTATCCTATTTCCCTACTCTTACCACTATCCTCATTGTCCTCCAGGCACAAAAATCTTAGTTGTCTTCTTGTTTCTCCTTTTATTTCATCAACTACATATTTTTGTAAGTTAGTTTTTTCAAATCTTATGCCTCTATACTTCTCTATGATGCCACTGTAAGGTAGCATTTTCTGCTCTTGCCTTGAGCATCTTAAGAAACATCCTAAATCAATTTCTCCGTGATTTTTTTTCTTATGCATATTCATTCAAAAGAATATTAGACATTAGTACAACTCCAAATTACAAGTCCATTTTTCTGTCAAACCCAATCCAGCCAGATTTTTTCTGTCTATTCTACCAGATTGCTTATTCTGGTCGACGCTACCCACTGAGTTGATAAATCTAGTGGCCAGTTTTTGGTTCTGATTATGCTCAATCATTTAATGTTCGATGAAGTGTTCATTCCTTCCTTCCCGAAACACCTGTTTTTGGCTTTTAGTACCTTATATAAATGTCCTTGGTGTTTATCTCCAAAGTCACTAGTTGCAGGTTTTGTTGTCTTTGCCCTCACTTCTGTGCTCTCTTAATGTGGGAATTTCCTAGAGCAGAGACTTTCCTTATTCAGTGTAAGCCTGCACTTCTCATTATTTATTTATTTACTAAAAAATTTATTTATTTATTTATTTAACAGAAATCACAAGTAGGCAGAGAGGCAAGAGGGGGTGGGTGGGAAGCAGGTTCCCTGCTGAGCAGAGAGCTGGGTGCGGGGCTCAGTCCCAGGACCCTGAGATCATGACCTGAGCCAAAGGCAGAGGCTTAACACACTGAATCACCCAGATGCCCAAACCTGCACATTTTAATTATGCTGCCCTATGTTTTTGACTTTTTATGGTATGGCCGATTTAAATATTCTCAAAGGTATTGGAGGTTAATTTTTGTTAAAAGGGGGTTTTATGAAAGTTAATATGGTTACATATTTAATAGGGATTTCAGCATTATGATATAGGAAAGATGCTTTTGCAATAGATAAGCAAGAAAAGCTCCCCCCTCCCCAAAGTAGTTATTTAAATACAAGAAATGCTAGGGTTTTAAAATCCTCATGGTCTTTCTTCGAAGTCTCATCTGTTCCATTGCATAATGTTGTCAGTTAATTCTATTTTTTTGATATAAGGGGCAATGACACAAACCAGTGTATGTTACCATGAAAACTTTAAAAATTTTAACAAATGTTAACAAGCTCATATAGCACTTAAACCTTTAAATCTTGGGTGCCTGGGTGGCTCAGTGGGTTAAAGCCTCTGCTTTCAGCTCAGGTCATGATCCCAGTCAAGCCCCACATCAGGCTCTCTGCTTCAGCAGGGAGCCTGCTTCCTCCTCTCTCTCTCTCTGCCTGCATCTCTCCTACTTGTGATCTCTGTCTGTCAAATAAATAAATTAAATCTTTAAAAAAATTAAAAAATAAACCTTTGAATTTTAAAATGGTTGACATTTTAAAGCTATATCTCCAATGCAGTTTTTCCTGTTAATCATGCAGTCACTTATGCAAATATGAGGTCTTATTTAAATCAAATAAACTTCTTTGAAAATTGTGAATTTTTTCCAAGGAAAAATTAAGATGTGATTTCATAAGTTCTAGTTTATTTGAAAGAAAATTGTGGCATGTTCTGTAGTCAAATAGTTTGAAGGTAAGCACATTTTTAATGGTGTGGTAGATCCTTTCCAATGATGAATGTCATTCTTCCCACATACACTGTATCTATTTCCTACCCTTGTATACAGAAGACCTTGCACTGAGTCCTGTAAAATGTGGCAAAAATGAAACCATCTCAAATATAGTGCTTATACATTAAGATCTGATAGAATCCATTTATTCTCTTGGAGTACTGAAGAGAGATCCAGTATCTTGTGCTCGAGACCATTGCCTTAGCCACATCTAGCACTGAGGTGCCAGGCATTTGTTGGAAACTTTTTTTTTTTTTTTTTAAGTTTTTGGGCCCTTCTTGATCTTCTAGAGGACCACAGACCAACGTGAGATCTTAAACCTTCATGTATAGGGTGGGAAATTTGAGGGAAATAAGTGAAATCTTGTGATTCAAATGGTTTTGGCATTTGAATTTACAGTAGCCAAGATGAAGTATTAAGTGATTATTGAATCTGAGAATGAGGAAGCTCTGCATCTTTATATATTGAATCTGAATCTTTATATATTAAATCCAGTCTCAATAATTGGCTAAAAAGAAAAAAAATCCTAGTCTAATTCAAAAGGGATAATCTCTATTTCTAGCATTTACAGCATAAACTATATACAAAAGTCCTCTGGTAAACTCTGATAGTCTCTTTGCCTTTATTTAAAAAATTTAAGACATCATTTTCTAATCTAGGAGAAGGAAATCTGAGAGCCCGTGAGTGTTTTACAGCTGATATTTTTTCTATTTTTTTCTTCCTTTTCCATATTCTTTTCCACTGAGCTGGGGACAGACACCTGTGTCTACTTTAGGGCATGAACGTTGAAGAAATATGTGTAATTCTGTGAAATATTCAGAGTATTTGTGACATGATGATGATAATTATTATTTTCATGAAAATGCTCGGGCATTAAACTTGCATATAATAATCTCTCTTTTAGTGCCTTACACTTCATCTAATTGTAGGGCTTTTGATCAACTGGTCTCTGGCAATGAAAATTATCTTCTACATAATAGACACAAAATCCAAACTTTCTGTGTGTCTGCTTTTGTCTCCTTTCCCACATTCTACTTCATGTACCTTATAGGGGTCTTTTGTTGGGGAAGGGGGTACTGAGTTAAAAATGTACACTCAAAGAGCCCTTTAAATTTGTTTGACTCACTAAAGCAAAAGACACTTCTGTCACTGGGGAAATCACAAGGGTTACAGCAGCTTTCCTAGGAACCAGGGGCAGAATCATTTTACATTATCTTACATCCTATCTTAAACTGAACCTAGTAAGTGCTAAGATAGGAATGTTTAGACTTTGCCTCTTTTTTTTTCTTTTTTTTTCTTTTTAATATTTTATTTTTAGAGTATGCTATGGGGTTTGGGTAGAGGGAGAGGAAGAGGGACAAGCAGATTCTCTGCTGAGCATGGAGTCCAATGTGGGCTCCATCTCATGACCCTGAGAACATGACCTGAGCCAAAACCAAGAGTTGGACACTTAGCTGACTGGGCCACACAGGTGCCCCTAGATTTTGCCATTTTTAACTATAGTTATAATGTATTTGGCTGTCAACACTAAGATGGGCTTGGTTCAATGGACTGCATTGCTATGCCCATATTCTGTTGGAAGACATTGAATATTGGGCAGGACCCCTGCATGATGCTACTAATGATGACATTAGAACAGGTGAGCACTGGAGGTCAATGCTTTCTTTAGACCTGGTACAGGCCCTGAATATCCCAAATTTTAGTTATTTTAAGGAATTTTTAGAGCGTTAACCTTAGTGGAGCAAAATGGGGTTAAAGGTGAGGGAAACAGGGCACCTGGGTGGCTCAGTGGGTTAAGCCTCTGCCTTTAGCTCAGGTCATGATCCCAGGGTCCTGGGATTGAGTCCCACATCGGCCTCTCTGCTCTGCAGGGAGCCTGTTTCCTCCTCTCTCTCTCTCTGCCTACCTCTCTGCCTGCTTGTGATCTCTGTCTGTATAATAAATAAAATCTTAAAAAAAAAAAAAAAGTGAGGGAAAATGAACCAAGGGAGACATCCAGGCTACCAGATGAGGTTCGGAGGGGCTGTAGGTTAAGATTCCAGGTACTAATAATAGGAAATATTTTTTTAATTAGTGGTATAGAAAGATATTTGTACAAAAGTCTTAAGAGGAAAAACATGTTTTCTGGTAATTATAGCTTAATATGGTAATATATAAGCTCCTAAATAGTTGATCCTGAAGAGAAATGGAAGATTACTTAATGCTTAGCATGAGAGTGATTTTATAACTCATTTGTCTTTAAATATAGCAAACTGAATATAAAGGTTTTATTGAATCTGCTTTGGGTCTGCTAGGTCAGTGGTTTATTCAAATATATTTAATACACAAGAAAAATAAGAAAGCCCCTAACGTAGATGCTTTGGAATTTTAAAAATACAGTACTCTAAGACCATTACCCTCCAAGGCCTTACAATCAAAGCAAGGTGATGAGAATTGAATGGCCCAAGTTAATTAGGGATAATCTATTGATGGGAGTGATCAGAGATTGCTATGTGAAGCTGGTGACAGAAGAAGTAAGGATATGCTAAACATCTTAATTTTAACTTATATGTTAGAACTTCATTGTTGGGCACATTATAGGCAATATCTTCACAGAATTTTGATCTTCTGTCTAAAATATTAAGGCAGTATTTGAATACATTTATATAACTTGTATATTTAGTTTCTGCCACTTCTCATTCATATACGTGGTTTGGATCTGTAAGCATCTTTCTTTTTTTTTTTTTTAAAGATTTTATTTATTTATTTGACAGAGAGAGATCACAAGTAGGCAGAGAGGCAGGCAGAGAGAGAGAGAGGAGGAAGCAGGCTCCCTGCTGAGCAGAGAGCCCAATGCGGGACTTGATCTCAGGACCCCGAGATCATGACCTGAGCCGAAGGCAGCGGCTTATCCCACTGAGCCACCCAGGCGCCCTGTAAGCATCTTTCATTTCTACAAACTAGATTTATAGGAAACAATTTTGACTCCTCAGTTTTCTTTAGCCACTGAACATAATGTGAAATTAAGTCCTATAACTTATTTCTTATAAAGCTTTGTTATCTGTTTCATTCTTGCCATTCTGACTGCTAAAACCTTAAAGTGTTAATAATAAAAGGATGCTAGACCTTAGCATCCTTTTACTATATGGCCCCTACCAAAAGTTTCAATCTTTGCTTTTATTAGTACCTTTCCTCTAATGTCTGTGCTCCAACTGTAAGCCCAAGAAGATGGCTTTTCATAAAGCAAGAGTGTTGAGCTCCCAAGAGGAGAATATAGATGTTAAACTAAATGAGTAGAATATTGTTGTTCTTAAGCAACTGAAAATAGTAAAGAGTCTTGTATTAAAGATCAAAGACTATTGAATTTTAACTTACAATATGAAGAGTGAGGGATGTGTAATTTGAGCTGCTGATTTTATTTGAAAGGATCTTAAAACAAATTTGAGGTTCAAAACTTGACTGGCTAATCCAGACACAAACTTGTAAAAAATATTCCAACTCAACTTCAGCGATCTTGACAAAATTTACTTTTTCCTATAATGGAGGAACAGGTCATACAAAGGGCTGTTTTGCAAGAATGCTGTGTTCCTGTAGTTTGATTTATTTCTGGCTTTCTTCCTGTGAAGAATGTTGAAGATAGACAAAACAGCTTAATCCTGGTTTTGCCAATGTAAAACTCCATGAAATTGCCAAGGCAGTTAATATCTCAGAACTAGTTTCTAGTTCATGGTAATTCTGACAGATTTGTCAAGAAATGTAAAGAAATGCTATTATTATTTGCCTGGCATACTTCTTGGCTCATATATTATGAAATCCTAGATTTTGGCTTTCTATGAAATTCATAAAAACCTACGAAAAACACACACTTTATTCTTCCAGTCCTAAATTAAGAATTAATTTTTAAAACCTAAAAACTATGCTGATATATTCTGGATGAAACAATTTTAGGGCCTTATATTGAGGGCGTAGGATGTGATTGCGGGTGAACTCCGGAAACGGCCCAGTTCCCTTCTTTACTCTTGTCTTGGCTGATAACAGTCTACTTCATTGTCAGTAGCTTCTGGTGCAATTTTTTATGTTTTCAGAAAGTATGTGTTTATTTTGAAAATGTAAAATGATTTCTATCTCCCTACAAAAAACACAGACACATTTCTCGCGGGAAAATTCAGTGGTGTTCAGTTAAGCATTATGAATAGAAAAGAGGTAACTGGAGTGAGAAGATTCAGGTTGAGTATGAAGATATCTTACTATGATGCTCAGTCTGAATATTCTTAAAATGCTCTTCTAAATTTTGGAAATAGTACTATGAAAAGGGGTGTTTGTGTGTGTGTGTGTATATATATATATATATATATTTTTTTTTTTTTTGGCTTATACATTTGAAATCAGTGTGGAGGTAGAGAATACATATCCCAAAAGTGACTGACAAATAAATAGCAGCTCGTTGTTAAAAAGACAATTAAACCTTTGATCTAAACAATTACCTAAATGAATCTGTGCCAGACCTTATCTACACACACCTCCTTTTTTGTTTTGTACAACAGCTGCTCATGCTTTGGGTTATAGGCAGAAGAAGAATCAACCTCTGTGAAATGATTAATTCCTTAGAAATCCATGCTTTTCTTTTTACCTGGTTGCCCGTTTGTTAGGAGTAATCTTTCCATATATTTAGAATCCAGGACAAGGAATCACCCTCAGAACCTCCACATTCAGTGGGCAAGCCAAATATTCACAGTTAGGTAGTTTGTATTGATAATGCATAATTCTTTACAGATGTTTTCAGGCAGTTTTTCAGTTTTCCATAATCACACTATTGCAACTTAGTGTTTCTAGTGGAGTGGATTGCTTAATATATTAATGTAAATTCATACTACAATATAATGTCAGAAATATTTAAAATGCATGGTGGATACTTAGTACTTCTTTTGACCATCAACTGAGATCCTCAGAAGACCTTTCCCAATCTTTGCTGAGAAGATGATTGATTAGAGAGCCATACTGAAAGGACATCAGATATCCTAGTATGGTTTTTTAGTGCACATAACAGAGCTTTAATAGGTCAGAGAAATTATATGACAGAGGAAAGAACTAATTATAAGAGCCCCTACTTCTTTCCTTCACTGTAAAATGAAGATTATATATGTATATATAATCTTCATTCCATATATATATATGGAATGGAAGGAATAGAAGGTCAGAGAAAATGAATATAATTTCATTTCAGTTGGTGAAAGAAGGAGCTGCATGTCTCCTATCTATACATTTACACAATTTTCATGGTGGAGAAAAATAGCATGGCTATCCATAATGCCTTTTCTTTGGTTACTGCTGTTACACTTTAACCAAGCAGGATTTGTCTGCTTTTCTATGTAGTTAACTTCTGGTGCTGAAAATATTTCCCTAGAGTCAGTAATAGTATGTAAAGTTATCTGAATATCTGTGGTGAAAGTGCTTCATGGAGGAGTTCAGTATGAGCTTCAGTTATCTCAGCTGCAATATTAGAAAACTGGTCTACAAATTAAAAATAGAGCTTCCCTATGACCCTGCAATTGTACTACTGGGTATTTACCCCAAAGATACCGATGTAGTGAAAAGAAGGGCCATCTGTACCCCAATGTTTATAGCAGTAATGGCCACAGTTGCCAAACTGTGGAAAGAACCAAGATGCCCTTCAATGGACGAATAGAAAAGGAATATGTGGTCCATATACACTATGGAGTATTATGCCTCCATCAGAAAAGATGAATACCCAACTTTTGTGTCAACATGGACGGGACTGGAAGAGATTATGCTGAGTGAAATAAGTCAAGCAGAGAGAGTCAATTATCATATGGTTTCACTTATTTGTGGAGCATAACAAATAACACGGAGGACATGGGGAGATGGAGAGGAGAAGGGAGTTGGGGGAAACTGGAGGGGGAGATGAACCATGAGAGACTATGGACTCTGAAAAACAATCTGAGGGTTTTGAAGGGGCGGGGGGGGTGGGAGGTTGGGGGAGCCAGATGGTGGTATTATGGAGGGCACGCATTGCATGGAGCACATGGTGTGGTGCAAAAACAATGAATTCTGTTACGCTGAAAAGAAATTAAAAACAAACAAAAAAAGAAATATAAACTAAAGTAAAATATCTAAAATCTTAAAATTAGAATGAAGAACTTGTTTTCTAGTTCTGATTTTTTGTAATTTGAAATAATGACAAACCCAGTAAAAACAAGCAATGTTAGTATCCAGATTTGGATCTCTAATTGCCATTTTCTCTTCAATTCAACCAACACTATGTGGAGATATATTTACTCTTTGGGGAGTAAAAAATGGGGAAAAAAAAGAAAAGTGATCTACATACTTGGTCTTCTGTTTGTCATTTAGCTAAGATCAGATGTTGTAACATATTTGAAATCACTAGGAAAAATTATCAAAAACTTAATTTGTAGTCCCACTAGTTTATTTTTGCTTTTGTTGCTTGTGCTTTTAGTGTCCTTTCCAAAAAAACTGATCCCAAGATCATGTGAAGGAGTTTTTCCCCCCTTTCCCCCGCCAGGAGTTTGATGGTTCAAAATTTTTGTGAGTGGTATAAAATTGAGGTCAGATTTCATTTTTTTTTTGCATGTAAATATCCAGTTTTCCCAGTACCATTTATTGAAAAGAAAAGAAAAGAAAACAAAACAAAACAAAATACTGCCCTTTCCCTGTTGAATATTCTTGGCTTCCTTGTCAAATGTTAGTTGGCTCTACAGGTGTAGTCTATTTCTGGACTCTTAATTCTGTTTCATTGGTGTACATGTTTTTTTTTTTTTGTATGTAAATTTCTATTTTTTCTATATCTTTCTGGTATCTTTTGAGATCAAGATGTTATCCCTGCTGCTCCCCCCCCCCCCCCCGCCCGATTACTTTGGCTGTTCATGGTCTTTTGAGTTCCATACAAATTCTAAGAATGTTTTTTTTCTATTTCTGTGAAAATAAAAATACCACTAGAATTTTAATAGTTTGTGTTAAATCTATAGATATCATTGGATAGTACAGATATCTTAACAATATTTTTTCTAATCCATGGACATATAGTATCTTCCCATTTGTGTCTTTAATTCTTTAATATCATTGTTTTCAGTATATACATCTTTTGCTTCCTTGGTTAAAGTTAAGTATTGTTTTTTATGCTATTGTACATCAAACTGAAAAGCTGTATGGTAAAAGAAACAAAGAGTAGCCTATGGAATGAGACACAGTATCTATAAACCATATCAGATAGGTTAATTTCTAACATGTATAGGGAACTTCTACAACTCAGAAAAAAAAAATCCAGTGAAAATGGGTAGAGGATCTGAATAGACCTTTTTTCCAAAGAAGATATACAAACAGGTACATGAAAGACGTTCAACATTAGTAATCACCAGGGGAAGATAAATGAAAATCACCTTCCATCTCTTAGAATGGCACTTATCAAAAAGCCAGGATATGGAGAAAACAGAATCCTACTACAGCAGTAGTGGGAATGTAAACTAGCACAGCCATTATGGAAAAAAAGTATGGAAGTTGGTCAAGAAATTAAAAATAGAACTACCGTATGATTCAATAATTCCTCTTTTGGGTATGTATCTGAAATCAATGAAATTGCTCTCTTGAAGAAATACCTGCAGCCCCATGTTTCCTGTAGCATTACTTGGAATAGTGAAGATACGTGAATACAAAAAATGTTCACAGATGGATAAATGGATAAAGACAATGCGACCTGTATATATACATTGGAGTATTATTCAGTCATAAAGAAGTAAATCTTGCCATTTGCAGCATGGATGAAATTTGAGGGTAGTATGTAAAGTGAAAAAAGGCAAACACTATATGATTCCCACAGAAATGTGGAATCTTAAGCCAAAAAACAAAAAAGCAAATAAACAAACAACAACAACAACAACAACAAAAGCAAGCCCAAATCCTAGAAACAGTACAGTGGTGGTTACCAGCGGGACTGGAGGAATTGGGAGATGTGAGTCAAAGTGTCTAAACTTCCAGTCATTGAATGAATAATTTTTGGAGATCTAATTTATAGCATGATTACTTATATTAAAGATACTGTAGGGCGCCTGGGTGGCTCAGTGGGTTAAGCCACTGCCTTCGGCTCAGGTCATGATCTCAGGGTCCTGGGATCGAGTCCCGCATCGGGCTCTCTGCTCAGCAGGGAGCCTGCTTCCTCCTCTCTCTCTCTCTGTCTACTTGTAATCTCTCTCTCTGTCAAATAAATAAATAAAATCTTTAAAAAAAAAAAGGATACTGTATTATGTGCTTGAAAGTTGCAGAGACTAAATTCTAAATGTTCTCAGCACATAGGCAAATAATAATTTTGTGATTGATGGGATGTGATGGATGGGTTAACTTTATTGTGATAATCATTTCATAATATATGTATCAGATTATGTATTGTACACTTTAAACTTAATGTTAAGTCAATCTTAGTAAAGCTGGAAAATGCGTATATAATTAGATATCATTGTTACTGAACATGTTGGGACACAATTCTGAAATAACCACGTTTGTCTCCATTGAGGTCAACTCCTTAATTCACTTTGCTATGCAATGACATTATAGAAGTGATAAGAGATTGCAATATGTGTTTATTTTGCCAGAATAAAGACTCATGACAGTATTCCCAACTTGAAGACAGTGATGAGAAAAACTTAAAAAATTGAAAATGGAATATATAGAATCTAAAAGCAAAAGAACCTCTAGATTGACAGAACAAATTGGTAGGTCCCAGGTAGGAGTTGGTGGTAGTGGTGAAATGGGTGCAGGGGTTCAAGAAGTATAAATGTCAGGTATAAATCATGAGAATGTAAAACACAGTATGGGGAATATAATCAATAATAACTTTATAGAGTAACAGATGGTAACAATTTATTGTCATTTTACAATGCATACAAATGTTGAATCACACTGTTGTATACCTGAAACTGATCTATCAGTTACACATCAAAAAAAGTAATATTTCATCATAGAAGAGCTTCACACACAAAACAATGAAGCTGTAATCAAATTTTCTGAGTTAGCCAAACAGTAAAAGCCATTTTATGTTTGTGAATTAATTAAAATACATGTGATCATGGCAGTTGAAATCTGTTAAAAAAAGAAAACAAAAAACAAAAACACTACCAGATTTTTTAGAAAGTTGCATTAAAGAGTTTAGGCCATTGGAAGCAATATTCATAGTTAAAAGCAATTTTTTAAAAAGATTTTATTATTTATTTATTTGACAGAGATCACAAGTAGGCAGGCAGAGAGGCAGGCAGAGAGAGGCGGAGGGGGGGGGTGGGAGCAGGATCTCTGCTGAGCAGGGCTCAATCCCAGGACCCTGAGATCATGACCTGAGCCGAAGGCAGAGTCTTAACCCACTGAGCCACTCAGGCACCCCCAAAAGCAATTTTTTTAATGTAGATAAAAATTTTTAATTTTTAAAAAATTTTTTATCATTTTTTAATCTTCAGGTTTTTATTTCAATTTTAGTTAACATTCAGAATAATATATTTAGCTCCACTCACATCTGTGCAAATGGCAAGATTTCCTTCTTTTCGATGGCTGAGTAATATTCTATTGTATATACACCACATCTTTAACCAGTCCTCAGTTGATGGTCACTTGGGTTGTTTCCATCCTTTGGCCATTGTAGAGAAAGCTGCTGTAAACATTGGGATGCATGTGTCAATTTGAATTAGTGTTTTTGGATTTCTTGGGTAAATGCCTTACAGGGCAATTGTTGGATCATAGGAAGACAGATATTTTTATTTTCTTTGATTCTTGCAAAATTGACAAATATTACAAATGCTGCCCATGTTTTTATCAGGTGAGCTGGTAAGTAGAAAATGAAGAATTAAACTCTCTAAAAGGTCTGTGTAGAATAACTGTAAGAGACAAACTGTCGAAGTGAGAAAATGTTCAGTACAACCTGAAGAAAAATCTAAGATTTGTTAGAACTGAGAGTGGGGGAAAACGTTTTGAGCAGAAGAATTAGTTTGAAAATTTTACAAAGCTAATGAAAGCACAAGGTTTCTAAAACCTCCAGCAATTGTGTTACTCATTGTCATGTATTGTGCAGAAAACATTGTATCACGTAAAATTCAACCATATCATTGAATTTCATTTCTCTTGTGAATTTAACTATTTTGAGTTCTGTCATATTTAGTCAGAAATACAAGTGGAGGGATGCCTGGGTGGCTCAGTTGGTTGGACGACTGCCTTCGGCTCAGGTCATGATCCCAGAGTCCCGGGATCGAGTCCCGCATCGGGCTCCCAGCTCCATGGGGAGTCTGCTTCTCTCTCTGACCTTCTCCTCGCTCATGTTCTCTCTCACTGTCTCTCTCTCAAATAAATAAATAAAATCTTAAAAAAAAAAT
>NC_081571.1:63929112-63958228 GCF_022355385.1 Mustela nigripes
GGTCATGATCCCGGAGTCCCGGGATCAAGTCCTGCATTGGGCTCCCAACTCATGGGGAGTCTGCTTCTCTCTCTGACCTTCTCCTCGCTCATGTTCTCTCTCACTGTCTCTCTCTCAAATAAATAAATAAAATCTTAAAAAAAAAAAATAAAATAAAATAAAAAAAAAAAAAGAAATACAAGTGGAGATAACCTGACTTTCCCTGTCACACTGCAGTCTGATTGGTTAGCTGTGGCAATGTTTTACCGGAAATTTTTGAGCTCAGGACAACACTGACCTTTTTCTGAATGAGAAGAACCATTCTCAGTCACTCTTAGAAAATACTGAAGGGCTTTGGAAGTTAGTTTTTTATACCATTTCTCAAAGAATTAAAGCAAAAAATAAAAGATAAAATAATAGTCAGGTGTGAAACTTAACACTGCAGTAAAATAATTTTGATGACTGTTAGCTTACTTGAATTTAATAATTTAATAATTAAGCTTCTATATTCACTTCCCATGCTGCCAAAAGTTAAAACAAAAAGTATTATCGCCATTCCAACAGATTTTCAGTGAATATGTTTTCTGAAATTCCTAGAGAAAATTTCCATATTTACAATCTATTTAACTGTAATTGAAGAGCTTTGTGTAGCCTTTAATTGTGACTGTGTAATGTGAGGACATTCTAAGAGGCAAATATCAAAATAATAGACTTCCATAAATGCCTTCTAATCAATAAAGCTTAATTAAATTATATGCTTATGGATTAATATCAGTAACAATTTCTCTCTGTGTAAAGGTACTCTCAAAGATAAAATACATAAAATATCAATATTAACTTACAAAACTTTGCAATTAGTTTTGATTGTGTCTGAAATTTAGTATTTCCCATAATCAAGCAAAATGTTTTTTCTCCAAAATACCAAATAATTTTCTCAGTATGCCTGTACTATTGATGTTCTCGTGTTTTCATAAAATGTAATGTAAATATTATATAAAAAAACTCATTCTTTTATATAAATATTTAATATCCAGTTTTTGGCTTTTGGCCTATAAAGTCTAAAATACTATCTGACCATTCACAGAAACTTAGTCTAATTATTCTGACATTTACCCTGTATTATAATAGTATCATTGGGGAAATAATCCCCAATATCACTGGTGATATCACTGGTGAGTGATAAATGAAAGACAGGGTCTCCTTCCTTCATTGCTCTGGGGAGCATTTTAACAAATGCTTAGAACACCCTGAATGTTTTTAGGCACAGAGCTCAGGCTTGAAACTCTTCTGCTTGCTACTACTTTAATAGGTAAGAACATTTGCCTAAATAGAGCCAGATGTTTTCTTTCTGAAACTTCTCTGGCCAGGCACAGTTATAAGTTGCTGCAAGGCTTTTTATTTTTATTTTTTTACTATGCACATCCACTCATGTGAGTACCTGGAAACTCGGGAAGTCTTTGTTGCTCAGTGCTTGGATGGTGGGAGATTTTAACTTGGCAGGAGAAGAACGACCGATTTCAGCAGTAAGTGTTGAAACCAATAGTTTATGGCTTTGTTGGTGGAACTTAACTTTTTAGAGACTGAAAGAAGGATAAGATTTGGAAGATTGGACGAGTATGATTCAAACGTTCTTCTTCTTTTTTTTTTTTAAGATTTTATTTATTTATTTGACAGACAGAGATCACAACTAGGCAGAGAGGCAGGCAGAGAGAGAGGAAGAAGCAGGCTCCCTGCTGAGCAGAGAGCGCGATGTGGGACTCGATCCCAGGACCCTGAGATCATGACCTGAGCCGAAGGCAGTGGCTTAACCCACTGAGCCACCCAGGCGCCCCAGAAAGATTTTATTTTTTATTTTTATTTTTATTTTTATATTTTTTAGATATTTTATTTATTTATTTGACAGAGAGAGAGAGAGATCACAAGTCGGCAGAGAGCCAGGCAGAGAGAGAGGGGAAGCAGGCTTCCCACTGAGCAGAGAGCCCGATGTGGGACTCGATCCCAGGACCCCGGGATCATGACCTGAGCCGAACTTTTTGATACCATGTGATCTGTAAAATGATGCCCTATACTGATGTAGGTGATTTCTGAGGAGATCAAGAGGACATCTTGGGTAAGTGGCAAGGATCCTGGTACTAAATTTATGTTCTCATGAAGTTATTGAAATTATCAAAGCTCTTTTCAGAAATTTAAAAATTATCAAGGAGGTTGAAAATAATATGTGAATTCTTCTCTTTTACCATTATGAAAATAAATTCCTACTTTCTATTCTATCTCTAACTCAATCTCAGGAGCAGAGAAATGATACTATTTCTTCAACTTCATCAGTAATCTGTTTTAGAGCCAAATGATATGTCTACACATCTTCCCATATTTTTAGTAGTTTCTCTCATGCATGCAAACACTGAAATTAGACTGTTTTGGTTTGTTTGCCATGATATATTTGCTACCAGTATACATTCAGATACAGAAGATATGTTAGTGCTTTGTAAAACATGCAATAATTGTGAACCATTGTAAACCATTGTTTATTGCAGGCAGCAAAGTCTATGACAAATTTCAGGCTCTTATGTTGCAGGATCTTGGAAATTTTCAAAGTGTGTATTTTTCCTACTTGTTTTTCATTTCTGAATACAAAGCAGGACAAAAATTAAAGGGCATTTAGCTATTTTTTTTTCTCTTTTAGAGACTGGTGTGGCATAGAAACTGTTATATTCCACAATTATGTTGAACCTGAGCATGGGAGGTATTTTTTTTCTGGTGTTCAGTATTAACAAAATGACAATGCCAAAAATAGGAATGAGTGGAGAGAATTAAAATTGAACATCATTAAAGAATACAGAGATGGATAAGACCCTTTAAGTAGCCATATATTAAGGTAGGGGCAATATGTTAATAAACTAAACTTTTTAAAAGCTACGTTCTAGGAATTCTGTGTTATAACCTGCGTGAAGACTTGCAGATCATGCTTCCTAACAAATTTTACTATAGGATTCAGTACTAGCTTTTTACTTGAACATGAAAATTCATTAAAATGTCTCAATAAATAAAGCTTTCAATTTTAGAACAGATGTTTACATGTATGCTTCACTGCATTTTGAATAATATGACAATTGCAATTACCTTTCAAAATGTTGAAACGCTTCCTCTGCAGAAATGTGAGCATATAATAAGAATTCCCCAAATTTATAAATTATCTGATCTGCATGGAATGCATATGTATTTCCATCACCTGCAGTGCCGTCACTATCAAATTAATTGTATTAGTAGCAGCTACTTTTAAACTGATGACATTCTAGGATCCTTATATTCCGCTTATTTCTAATCTTTTGAAATATTAGTTAGAGGGTAGCTGTGATGTTGGAAAGCTAAAACATTTCAGTATCTGAAGTGTAGAGAACTGTATTAACTCCAGTAAAACAATTTGTCATTGTGAATTAAAGCTCAGATATTTTGAACTTTTTGATACCATGTGATCTGTAAAATGATGCCCTATACTGATAAATTGGCTTTATCATTAGTATCATAAATCAAAGTTTTTATGCCAGATCATTCTTTAAAATAACTATTGTATGTTAAAGTCTGAGAAAAGTTGTCTAAGACTAAAATTCCGTAATTTAATGTATCTTCCTGAAATATGGACTCTTCATATCTCTGTTGATATTGACATTTCAAGATAGGTTCTGTTCTGTTCGACGCTGAGGTGGGTACTCAGTGCCTTCACTGAATGAATCTTTGGATTATTTCCATATTCTGTCACTAATGCCTTGATTTCTAAATGTGACAAGATTTTCTCTGGGCTAAAATTCTGCTCTAATATTGGAGGAGAACCAGGTCAATGCCATAATGTCTTGATGATGATAGCTTTGTAATAGCGTTGGAAATTAAAAGGATGAGTTCTCCAACATTAGTTTTGTTAATTCTTCACTCTCTCCTCTCTTTAAACTGGATGTATCCATTGTCTTCTCTTCATGTTACCAGTTCTTTCTCTGCCTGACATATCTGTATTGAGCCTTTCTAGGGAATTTTCCATTTTGAGTCTACTTTTTCAAATTTAGAATTTCTTTTCGGAGGTGAATTTTATAATTTCTATCTCTATATTGGCATTCTGCATTTGGTGAAATATCTCTCTCATCCTTTATTTAGTAGGTATATCCTTTAAAGTGATAAAGTGATATCATTTAGCTGCTTGAGCACATTTAACATAGCTGATCCTTTAGCACTGTGGACGTATTTTAAATAGCTGGTTTAAAGTCTGTGACTGGTATGTCTGTCTTTCTTGGGGCTTCTTCCTGGACAATTTGTATTGAGTGCATTTTCTTCTTGTGTGAGTCATGCTTTTTTTACATGGCTTGTATTTTTCTTGCAAATAGACTATCTCAAATCATGTGTCATCTTTGGAAATCAGGTCTCTTCTTCCTTTAGGGTTCAGTGTCATTGCTGCTCCTTGTGGTAGTTTAGTGACTTCTGTGAACTAATTCTGCTAAGTCAGTATCTTTATATGTGGCCTCTAATATCTATACCGGCTTAGTTTGCTGGTCAGTAAATGATTAGGAAGAGATTTCTTTGACAAATGGAGTAGTGAATCTCTGTCACTGCTGTGGGATCCTGAATTTGGAGCATGCCTTTAGCAAATACTCTGGGACTTAAAATCCCTGTCTTAAGTCTTTATTTTATGCTTCCACAGAACTTCAAGGTCAGTCAGAGGTGTGAGTTTTGTACCTTCTTAGGTCCTTTTGAGAATGTGTGTACAGCCCAAGGCATATATGTAGTCACTTGGGAATATTTTCAATTTTTTTACAAACCTCTTTGGGCATCTCATTACTCAGCTTCTTTTAAGATTTTTGTTAGTCTATTATTGTTTGCCCTAATTGTTACCCTCTCCTCAGGAAGCTGTGATGCTAAAACATTTGATAAATACCTTTGGTACTGGGCGGTTTCTCTTGAGTTCCACGGAGGGGAGGGGGGTCTTTTGAGTGGGTTTTTTCAGGAAATACTAGAGAGGTGACAGGTCAGATAAAGTCAATTGGAACTTGAACTCTTTGAATGTTTGATTCAGGATCAGTTTTCTCCTGTACCAGGAAAGCAGTTTGTTACTTTTCAAGGCTGCCACAGAGCTGCGGAAAGGGCAGCAGGACCACAGTAGGTGAAATTGTCTCGAAACTTACTATTAACAAGATTAAGGCATTTTTATTCACAAAATTGGTTTCTGTAAACCCTTGGTTAATTTCTAGTTACGACAAATGGATTCTCGCAATATTTGCCTTTTTTGTTGTTGTTGTTGTTGTTGATTTTTGAAGAGGAAAACCTTTGGAGGTCCTTACTGTGACACTTTGGCTCATGTCTGTTTACCTAAGAGTACTTTACCCAGAAATTCTGATACAACCATATTCAGAGTTCAAGAAAAAGTCATATGTTTACTCTGTAGTGTACAGTCATATATACTTATTATGTTTAATTTTTATTGTGCTTTGCAGACATGCTTTTTTTTTCTTTTTTTTTTTTTAAAACAAATTGAAGGTCTGTGACAAACCTACACTGAGCAAGTCTATTGGTCATATTTTCCAAAGCTCCTCCTCATCTTGTGAGCCATCAGAGAGAATGAAATCTTGTCAATTGCAATAGCATGAATGGAGCTAGAGAATATTAAGCTAAATGAAATAAGTCCAAGACAGGCAAATACCATATAGTTTCATGTGAAATTTAAGAAACAAAACAAATGAACAAAGGGAAAAAAAAATATGGAGACTTTAAATATGGAAAACAAACTGATGATTACCAGAAGGGAGGTAGCGGGGAGGCATGGGGGAAAGAGGTGATGGGAGTTGAGGAGTGCATTTGCTGGGATGAGCCCTGGGTCATGTATGTAAGTGTTGAATCACTACTTTGTACACCTGAAACTTATATTACACTGTCTGTTAACTGGAATTTAAATTAAAATCTTAAGAAAAGATCAGTTGCAGCCAACTTTTTTGGAGCACTTTGTGGATCATTTTGCCTTCTTTTTTTTTTTTTTTTTCTGTATTATCACATTTATTTCTTACAACACTACTGTTAGGTAGAGATATAATTAATCTTCTTGATTTTACAAAACCCAGAAAAAGAATGAAAAAGGAATAGTAAGTTTCTTGGGCTAATCACTCCCAGGGAGAGGAGTGAATATATAAACCAAGGCAAAATGACCTTGGGACCCACCATTGTAATTCCTGCAATATTTCAAACATTTTCATTATGATGTTATGGTGATTTGTGATCAGTGAACTTTGATGGTACTACTGTAACTTTTGAGGTCTCATAAACTGTACCCATCTAAGATGATTAAGTTGATTGATAAATGTTTTGTGTATTAGCTATTCCATTGACTAGCCATTTTCCCATCTCTGCCTCTCCTTGTACCTCCCTATTCCCAGAAGCACAAAAATACTGAAATGAGGATAAATAATAAGCCTACAAGAGATAATAACCCTACAAGGAACCCTACAATAACCCTGCTAAGTGTTCAAGTGAAAGGAAGAGTCACATATCTTACTTTAAATCAAAAGCTATAAATGATTAAGCTTAGTGAGGAGTGTGGGTTTAAAACGAAGATAGGCTGAAAGCTAGGCCTCTTGAGCCAGTTAGCAGAGTTGTGAATGCAAAGGAAAAGTTCTTGAAGGAAATTAAATGTACTACTCCAGTGAACACATGAATGATAAAAGCAAAACAGCCTAATTGTTAATATGAAGAGTTTTAATGTTCTCAATAAAAGATCAAATTAACCACCACATTCCCTTAAGCCAAAACTGACATCAGACCAAGACTCTAACTCTCATTTTTTGAAGGCTGAGGGGTGAGGAAGCTGCAGAATAAAAGTTGGAAACAAGCAGAGGTTGGTTCATGAGGCTCAACGAAGGAAGCCATAAACGTGGAAGGTGAAGTGGCAGGTGATTCAGAGATTTGGTTAAGATCATTCGGGGTACCTGGGTGGCTCAGTGGGTTAAAGCCTCTGCCTTCAGCTCAGGACATGATCTCAGAGTCCTGGGATGGAGCCCCGCATCTGGCTCTCTGCTCAGTGGGGAGCCTGCTTCTCCCTCTCTCTCTGCCTACTTGTGATCCCTCTGTTTCTGTCAAATAAATAAAATCTTAAAAAATAAAAAAAAGAAGATCATTTATGAAAGTAGCTATGTTAAACAGATAGTGTAGAGGAAGCAGCCTATGTTGAATAATACACCATTTAGGACTTCCATAGATAGAAATGAGAAGTCAGTGCTTGACTTCGGAGCTTCAAAGGGCTGACACTTGTTGGGGGCTAATGCAGCTGGTGACTATAAGTTGAAACCAGGACTCACTGACAATTCTAAAAATCCCAGGGCTCTTAAGAATTCTGCTAAATCTATTCTGCCTCTATAAATGAAACAACACAGCCTGGGTGATAGCACATCTGTTTACAACATAGTTTACTGAATATTTGAAACCCCACAGGTGGGACCTGCACACGGAAGATTCCTTGAAGCTTATTACTGCTCAGTGATAAGGTACTTGATCATTCAAGAGCATTGATGAAGATGTACAGTGAGATTCATGTTTTTATTCCTGCCAACCCAACATCCATTTTGTAGCCCATGGATCAAGGAATAATCAGTCTGTTCTCATGTTGTATAATGCTTTTGTTCAACTTCATTATCTTCCATTATTTTGTCTTCTGGGTCATTAATTCTTTCCTTTGTTTCTTCCATCCTGCTGTTTATTGCATCAAATCTATTCCTAATCCTTGTATATCACATTCTTCATCTGATTGATTTTTTATTTTTAGCTCTTTTATCTCTGTGGTAAGGGTCTCCCCGATGTCTTTTCTTCAGCCTAGTGAGTATTCTTATAATTGTTGCTTTAAATTCTCCATCAGGCATGTTACTGATACCTGTTTGTTTAGATCTCTGGCTGTGTCCTTACCTGATTCTTTCATTTGGGATAAATTTCTCCATCTTGCCATTTTGTTAAGCCTCTGCCTTCTCTTTGTTAGAAAAGCCAGTTATGTCTCCTGATCCTGAAAGTAATGGCCTTATGAAGAAGAGGTCATATGTTGTTCAGGGCCTGGTGCTTCAGGGGCTTTCTCCAGTGTGTGCTCTCTGGGCTCTGCTCTAAGGTTTTGGCTTCTCTGTCTTTCAGGCCAGTTGTCTGCAGAGCCTCTCCTTGCATGCTCTGGAGAGTGTCTGGTCCCTGCCTGATTACAGTGAATTTTAATTAGGTGTGCTCTTGTCTGTTTGTGAAATGAGACTCCACCAACTCCACCAGAACGGAGAACCTGCAGAACCGTAGTTGGGAGATGTGGTGTGGGCAGGAGCTTGTACTGGTCTCATGGAGGAGAGGCCCCACCATAGTGGGACTGAGAGAAGTTTGTATGATCAGAGTGGCCCACCAGAGTGCAGTGGGGTGGGACTTGGTGTAGGTAAGTTAGACAGCGAGCGTGCTATGCTGCTTCTCTCAGGTGACTTTGTGTTTATGCCAATGGATAAGAGAGGGAAATGGCATCAACCAGCTCCTTTATTCCCAGAGATGCGTCTCTGTGAGGGCTGCTTCTCAGGAACATGCTCTAAGAAGAGTGACTGGTCTCTAGACTGTGTGCAGCAGGCTTTCTTCAGATCAGTTTTTCCTACTGTCTGCCCCTGGGTTGTTTGCCTGCCTTCTCTCCAGGAGCAGGGCAATGCCCTCTGGGCTCTATCCAGCTAAGCCTGCTGACCTTTACAGCTCTAGACTTTAAGCCCCAATGGTTGCAAGAATCCATTAAATTCAACTCTTCTCATTTACGAAATCAGTGGCTTTGGGGAAATGTTCCCCTTGTGCATCTCCCTGTGTGCTTCTCTCTCTTACCTTTCTCTGGGCCCATGGCTCCCTCCCTTATACTGCACTGGGGCTCTGCTTCTCCACAAATCATATCTCTGTACCTCCTCCCTCCCTCCCTGTGGCCTCTTTTCCCCCTTTAGTTGTAGAGTTTGTTCTGTCTTCAGGTTGATTTCTGGGGTATTTGGGATGTTCTGATAGTTATCTAGTTGCGTTTGTGAGATGAGATGAGCTTAAGGTCCTCCTACTTGGCCACCATCTTCCTCCTAGAATAAAATAAATAACATTTCAAAAATTTACAAAAGTCTTGATATTTCTCACTGAGGGGGAAGTGAATGGTCTCTTCTACTGAAATCAAATCAGTATAAAAATGTGATTTTGTAAGTTGTAAAATCCTAGGAAGTTTATACAATTTTCCAAGATTTAATTTTTGCATTTTCATGGGATAAAGAAAAAGTTTTTTAAAAGCCATACCTAAAAACACCCTTCTTTAAAAAAGAGGACTCACATAGAAATCTTACAGAAATATTTTCAGTCTTTTGCACTGTAGCTGGGATCAGGCCAACTGATAATACAAATTCTAAAAATAATATTCACTTTTTCCTCAAGCATTGATCTCCTGACACCAGACATGAAGTTAAGTGCTTTTGTAGGGGGTGGGACATTTCAAAGAAGAAAATATGATAAATGAGGAATATAAAGGATAATTTGTGGCACTGTTTAAAGGTTTAATGGAATATATATGACATTACTGATGTAAGATAATTTAAATGTTTTGAACACTGTTGAATTTCATCGAAAATTGAAAGGGGAATAGTGTATTGCCAATGGTGGTGATAAGCTGTAATAAATGAAGAAGAAGAAAACCACAAAACTGACAGCTCTAGTTTTGGATACATTTCACATTAGTAAGCTAGAATTTAGGGAGTCAAAGATAAACAAAATGAAGGATTTATAAATTTAGAATCTTTTTTTAAAAGATCTTATTTATTTATTTGACAGAGAGAGATCACACGTAGGCAGAGAGGCAGGCAGAGAGAGCGGGGGAAGCAGGCTTCCTGCTGAGCATCCCGATTTGGGGCTTGATCCCAGGAGCTGAAGGTAGAGGCTTAACCCACTAGGCCATCCAGGTACCCCTGAATTTAAAATCTTGAAGTAAGGTACACAGAAAAGAAAAGCATGAATAATGGCTTTTATAACAAATGGTGTATACATAAATGTTTAAAATTTGCAGAATTACTGAAATACACATGAGTTTAAAAATATTGGCTATTGGTTAGTTGCATATCTGTTATTTGGGAAGAGCAGATAGCATTGTGGTGTAATTTTCTGGAAAAGACTTTCTTTCCTAGTAAGAAATTACTCTAGTTTATATCTATTCCTTAAGTGTCAATCACTTTCACACAGTGGATTATTGTACAAAGCTGCCATGTAATTGTAATTCAGATCTTCAATAAGTAGGAAATTAAAAATTCAATGTCAACATTCCAGATAAAATTAGTTTATCACTTAGTAAAATGCTATGCAGAAAGGGAACATCAAAAAGGTTTCTAGACTAGTGGGCTTTTTAGAAGAATGAGGCATTCTAGAGTTAGAATTAGTTATTCTTATATGGGTCAGTAATTGCTGCAAGGGGCTGAATTGTCCCTTGGTGTGGCATGCCAAAATACGGGATAACCTAGCAAGAAGAGAGATGATGATCTTACAGCTGGGATGGCTATAGTCTTTTGACCCATTTACTTATTGTGTTCTGGTGACTTCATTTTGGAAAAGTATATGAATTGTTAGATACTGCAATGAGAGGCAGATTCAAGTGATCTCTTTATAAAGCCAATCCCCCTTATATGTTCAGAGTACTTCCATTATTTGTTTCAGCTACAAAGTCACACAATTTTTTTTTTTTTAATTAACATATAGTGTATTATTTGTTTCAGGGGTAAGGTCTGTGATTCTTCAGTCTTACACAATTCACAGCACTCACCATAGCACATACCCTGCCCAAAGTCCATCACCCAGCCACCCCATTCCTTCTATCCCCTTCCCCTCCATCAACCCTTGGTTTGTTTCCTGAGATTAAGTCTCTTATGGCTTGTCTCCTTCTCTGGTTTCATCTTGCTTCATTTTTCCCTCCCTTCCCCTATGATCCTATCTTGTTTTTCAAATTCATCCTATCAGTGAGATCATATATTTGTCTTTCTATGATTGACTTATTTTGCTTAGCATAATACCATCTAGTTCCATCCAAATCATTGCAAATTGCAAATTTGGGGGGTTTTGATGGCTGCATAGCATTCCATTATATGTATCTAACTCAAATATTTACTATTGATTAGAGGTTTAAAGATTAGGAAGGTTTGCATGTTAAATTGTATGATTTTTGTGAAAAAAAGTTTAGAGATGCAAATAATTTGGAAAAGATAACCCAGAATTATGGTGATACTGTTCAACATTGCTTGGCTTTGTAGCTTGGCTAGCTAATGGGTTTCTCCTAACATTTCCTAAAAACTACCATTTTCTCAAATGCTCTATGAATGTTTTATTATCTTATAGGATCCTTTAGTGAGTTCATAAAATATTTGGCATCTTACATTTATATGAGAGACATATTTTAAAACTTGTATTTTTCAATTCCTTATCCCTTTTAAATCACTGTTTTCAGAGCAGAATGTTGTTTCTCTCCACAAACTTCCTGCTACTACAGACATTATTATATGAGGGTATTGTGTATTAGCTTTCATGAAGTGAGAAGTATTTGACTGTATACTGTGCTGAGTGACCTGAATTAGGATAATTCTGTTTTAGCAAGAAAGACATGGATTCAAATTGTTTAAAAAAAAAAATAAGGTCAAATACGTTGGGTGATACAACTAATCTGTTGAGCAAATAGTAGAAAGTTAATTATTCTGGCTGCTTTTCTTTACCATTCCAGGAATATCATTATCATTAGGAACTTCTTGAAAATATAAATCCCCATGCCAGAATCCAGACTTACTGATTCAGTATATCTAGAAATGATGCTGTATAGATAATATGTCCTTTTTGGAAAAAGTATCCCTGTTCATTAAGATGAAGAACCTACTTTTGAATTATAGATCTAGTTTTGATATGGAGAGCATTTGAGTAATGATTTCTAATCCCAAATGAATGGTAGACACATAAGAATAGAAAGCTGAAAACATATATGAACATATTCTTTCCAGGGATAAACTTTGGTATATGTAGCGAAAGTATAGGAAAAGTTTAATCTTTTCTGTTTATGTTGAACTCAGATATGTAGATATTCTGTTTTATATTTTGGAAATAAAAGAATCACATATGCCAGCTTCAAAGTATGACTTTTTAGTGACATTTTTAATAATCATAAAAAATTCATATAGGCCAGCATTAAAGAAGCCACCCTTAGAAAAGAAATCAAAGCTCAGAAAACTTGATTAACTTTGAAAGAGACATTGGGGACAGACAATGGGGCAGTGAAAGTGCTTGGGATAATTTTGAAGCACAAGTTGACTTCGATTTGAGTAGTAAAGGGTGATTGGCTGAGGTTAGCCTGGCAAAAAGAATAAACTTCTACATGAGGTCATGATAAGGAGCTCATTTTATTAGCAGTAACAGCACACAATGGAATCCAAATATTTTTAATTAATACCGATTTTTTTTTTAATTTTTTATTTTTGATAAACATATATTTTTATCCCCAGGGGTACAGGTCTGTGAATCAACAGGTTTACACACTTCACAGCACTCACCAAATCACATACCCTCCCCAATGTCTATAATCCCACCCCCTTCTCCCAAACCCCCTCCCCCCGGCAACCCTCAGTTTGTTTTGTGAGATTAAGAGTCACTTATGGTTTGTCTCCCTCCCAATCCCATCTTGTTTCATTTATTCTTCTTCTACCCACTTAAGCCTCCATGTTGTATCACCACTTCCTCATATCAGGGAGATCATATGATAGTTGTCTTTCTCTGCTTGACTTATTTCGCTAAGCATGATACGCTCTAGTTCCATCCACGTTGTTGCAAATGGCAAGATTTCATTTCTTTTGATGGCTGCATAGTATTCCATTGTGTATATATACCACATCTTCTTGATCCATTCATCTGTTGATGGACATCTAGGTTCTTTCCATAGTTTGGCTATTGTGGACATTGCTGCTATAAACATTCGGGTGCATGTGTCCCTTTGGATCACTACATTTGTATCTTTAGGGTAAATACCCAATAGTGCAATTGCTGGGTCATAGGGCAGTTCTATTTTCAACATTTTGAGGAACCTCCATGCTGTTTTCCAGAGTGGCTGCACCAGCTTGCATTCCCACCAACAGTGTAGGAGGGTTCCCCTTTCTCCGCATCCTCGCCAGCATCTGTCATTTCCTGACTTGTTGATTTTAGCCATTCTGACTGGTGTGAGGTGATATCTCATTGTGGTTTTGATTTGTATTTCCCTGATGCCGAATGATATGGAGCACTTTTTCATGTGTCTGTTCGCCATCTGGATGTCTTCTTTGCAGAACTGTCTGTTCATGTCCTCTGCCCATTTCTTGATTGGATTATTTGTTCTTTGGGTGTTGAGTTTGCTAAGTTCTTTATAGATTCTGGACACTAGTCCTTTATCTGATATGTCGTTTGCAAATATCTTCTCCCATTCTGTCAGTTGTCTTTTGATTTTGTTAACTGTTTCCTTTGCTGTGCAAAAGCTTTTGATCTTGATGAAATCCCAGTATTTCACCCCAAAGCAACAGAATACACATTCTTCTCTAGTGCACATGGAACATTCTCCAGAATAGATCACATCCTCGGTCCTAAATCAGGACTCAACCGGTATCAAAAGATTGGGATCATTCCCTGCATATTTTCAGACCACAATGCTCTAAAGCTAGAACTCAACCACAAAAGGAAGTTTGGAAAGAACCCAAATACATGGAGACTAAACAGTATCCTTCTAAAGAATGAATGGGTCAACCGGGAAATTAAAGAAGAATTGAAAAAAATCATGGAAACAAATGATAATGAAAATACAACGGTTCAAAATCTGTGGGACACAACAAAGGCAGTCCTGAGAGGAAAATATATAGCGGTACAAGCCTTTCTCAAGAAACAAGAAAGGTCTCAGGTACACAACCTAACCCTACACCTAAAGGAGCTGGAGAAAGAACAAGAAAGAAACCCTAAGCCCAGCAGGAGAAGAGAAATCATAAAGATCAGAGCAGAAATCAATGAAATAGAATCCAAAAAAACAATAGAACAAATCAACGAAACTAGGAGCTGGTTCTTTGAAAGAATTAATAAAATTGATAAACCCCTGGCCCAACTTATCAAAAAGAAAAGAGAAAGGACCCAAATAAATAAAATCATGAATGAAAGAGGAGAGATCACAACTAACACCAAAGAAATACAAACTATTATAAGAACATACTATGAGCAACTCTACGGCAATAAATTTGACAATCTGGAAGAAATGGATGCATTCCTAGAAACATATAAACTACCACAACTGAACCAGGAAGAAATAGAAAGCCTGAACAGACCCATAACCAGTAAGGAGATTGAAACAGTCATTAAAAATCTCCAAACAAACAAAAGCCCAGGGCCAGACGGCTTCCCGGGGGATTTCTACCAAACATTTAAAGAAGAACTAATTCCTATTCTCCTGAAACTGTTCCAAAAAATAGAAATGGAAGGAAAACTTCCAAACTCATTTTATGAGGCCAGCATCACCTTGATCCCAAAACCAGACAAGGATCCCACCAAAAAAGAGAGCTATAGACCGATATCCTTGATGAACACAGATGCGAAAATACTCAACAAAATACTAGCCAATAGGATTCAACAGTACATTACAAGGATTATTCACCACGACCAAGTGGGATTTATTCCAGGGCTGCAAGGTTGGTTCAACAAGCAAATCAGTCAATGTGATACAACACATCAATAAAAGAAAGAACAAGAACCATATGATACTCTCAATAGATGCTGAAAAAGCATTTGACAAAGTACAACATCCCTTCCTGATCAAAACTCTTCAAAGTGTAGGGATAGAGGGCACATACCTCAATATCATCAAAGCCATCTATGAAAAACCCACCGCAAATATCATTCTCAATGGAGAAAAACTGAAAGCTTTTCCGCTAAGGTCAGGAACACGGCAGGGATGTCCATTATCACCACTGCTATTCAACATCGTACTAGAGGTCCTAACCTCAGCAATCAGACAACAAAAGGAAATTAAAGGCATCCAAATCGGCAAAGAAGAAGTCAAATTATCACTCTTCGCAGATGATATGATACTATATGTGGAAAACCCAAAAGACTCCACTCCAAAACTGCTAGAACTAATACCGATTTTTCTTAATGCCATCTCTATACCTATGAAATTTGTTAATGCCAGTGTTCTGTTCAATCATCAAAAACATTCAGATACAGCACGGCAAACAACCAGCAAAATAAAAATATATTTTATTTTCTTTTTATTTGTTATATCTAGTGCTATAATGCTGTAAGTTACCACACCAGCTTTAAAACAGCCCTAAGGAAAATCTTACTTGGTCATGTTGAAGTTTATTTGACCAGTCAAAAACTGATGAAATATTAAGCCCAGTGTCTGTTTTCCTCAAATTTCACTGTAATTTACAGACCCAGTATGTACTTTTCAGGTCAATCTGAATGTCATATTCACATAACACTCCTAAAACGTTGGGTACATCTTGATATATCCAATTTGGAAGTACACATGAAATTGTTATAGCATGAATGCCTGTGTGACGGCATGTATGTGTTTGTGTGAGAAAGATTGTGTGTGTCAAGGTGTGTTTGAGGGTGTGGATATGAAGTTGTGAATGTGTGTGTAATTGTGTGTGATTATATGTCTAAGTGAAAATAGGTGTTAATGATACATTTTACTGCTTGGAGCAGTCACGCTTTACAGTGTCTTATTCTGAAAGGTGTCACAGAATCACCTTAGAATGTGTGTGTGCATGTGTGTTAATGCATCTCATCTATTAGACAAATTCAGTAAGCCACATGGTAAAGAATAACTTCCCCTTCCTATCCAGGAGAGTCGAACTAAATTAATGCCTTCTAGAGCAATATGTACTGAAAAGGCATTACAGAACTTTACTGTCCTATGTGGATGTTGTACAGAGTTTTTTATTTCTGTGCAAGTACTCAGAACGCAGTTAAAAGAAATAATCCTTATTAAAAAAAAAAAAAACATATTGAGTCAGTAGAGGTCTCATCTCAGGAAAATTGAAATTCTAAGCCTACTATGATGTAAGAAGAGGAACAGAACATATTTTATATATAAAAGTTAAAGAAAACATCACACAATGTATCATCTGTATGAGTTCTACACATTCCCTTCACTTTAGCACAGATTAAAGTACATAATGGCAGATACTTCATTCTAATGTCCTTTCTCACAATATGTTCTGTGGAATTCTAATTGGATGTATGTGAAGAAAGGTTTTAATCAAAAGTACATAGGTTAAGAGGGTAGATCTCACGTTAAATGTGTTTACCACAGTTAAAAATATTTAGGAAAGGGATGCCTGTGTGTCTCAGTTGGCTAAGTGTCTGTCTGCCTTTGGCTCAGGTCATGACCCTCGGGTCATGTGATCGAGTCCCCCATCAGGCTCTTCCCTCAGTGAAAAACCTGCTTCTCCCTCTGCCTGCCACTTCCTGTGCTCTTTTTTTGTTTGTTTGTTTGTTTTGGTTTGGTTTGGTTTTGGTTTTTTTGTTTTTCCCCCTCTCTCTCTTTCTGCTAAATAAATAAATAAAATCTTAAAAAAAAAAATTAGGAAAGCATAAAGTACCTTTCCTGCTGCTTACTGTTAAACATTTGACCTCATTTCCAAAATGGGATATTATCAGTTCTGTTATCTTGATTTTTCAAATGGGGTTGACTCACATGTGGAGTGACAAATACCTCATCCAAAGTTTCAAACATATACTCAGTGGTGGGTCCAGAGTAAATCCCTCTAGTCTGGCTTAATTTCACTGATATGTGTTGACTCCTTCTATATTATACTGATAACTTTTATATATGAAATGCTTTTCAAATTTTTCTGAAGTAAATTAATCTATATGTCTTTATTTATTTATTTCATATTATTTATTTATTTATTTATTTATTTATTTGACAGACCGAAATCACAAGTAGGCAGGGAGGCAGGCAGAGAGAGAAGAGGAAGCAGGCTCCCTGCCAAGCAGAGAGTTCGATGTGGGGCTCGCTCCTAGGACCCTGAGATCATGACCTGAGTCAAAGGCAGAGGCTTTAACCCACTGAGCTACCCAGGTGCCCCTCTATATTTTTATTTAAATAAACCTGAATTTCCATCACATTTTCCATGTGAAATTTATTTTTATGGAGGTGTGATGTATTAACACCTCCTAGAACTAGTGTTCTGTGGAACGTGCTCTATAAGTGTACAGTCTATTTTTATTTCTACCAATTAATACAGTTTTGGATTGGATTCCCTGGGAAATGTAAGCTAGCTAGAGATTTAGCTAAAAGTTTGTGAAGAGTTCTCTGGAGAAAAAGTATTTATACAAAAAGGATAATCAACTAGATTAAGATTGGGGAGCAGTAGCAGTATAGTTCATTTGCAGCACAGAAGGCTGATCCCATGGGAGAAATCTCGATTTGTCATGGCCCTTAAGACTTCCCAAATTGAATTCTTGGTTTGACCAGTCACTGAGTGTAGGTTGATCCCACGGAGTGGGATATACTTTTGTACCAAGTAACTCCCTTCCATTGCAGCCCAAGGAGGGCACTGGCTACAAGTCAACAGCAGCCAAGATTCCCAGAAGCTGAGTAAATGAATGTGTTAGACTTGAGTGGTTTATAACAGAATTACACCAAGTCCATTATATCCTTCTGAAATTTGGGATTCAATTTTTTACACCTGGTAAATTTAACTATTTTTAGCATTAAGTTCTGAGTTTCAGAAGGCACATGCATTCACCTAACCACAATCAATAGATAAAAGTTTCATTTATCAATGATATTTCTTTAAATGGCCTTATTGAGGTACTTCAACACAAATAATGTCCAACATGTCCCAGAATTTTAAGTGCTTTTTATTTTTGCAATAATAACATGTATTACAAGGTTTACCCTCCTAGCAAATTTTCAAGTGCACAATGTCGTATTGTTAACTGTAGGCAGTATAATGTACAGCACGTCTTCAGACATTACTCATCTAGTGGTATAGATTGAGTCTTCTAAAAGTCTGTGTTGAAGCCTAATCCCCAGTGTGACTGTATTTGTTGGGAAGTGACTGGGTTATGAGGCTGGAACTCTCATGACTGGGAATATTACCTTTATAAAAGAGATGACCATATGAGGACACAGGAAGCAGATGCCCATTAGCAAACACCAAATCTTCTGGTGCCTTGATCTTGCATTTTCTAGCCTCCAGAACTGTGAGAAACGTTTGTTGTTTAAGCCACCCAGTTTGTTGTATGTTTGTTAGAGCAGCCCAATTTAGCTAAGTCCTATAGCAAACCTAAAACTTTCTGCCCACTGAATAACAGTTCCCCATTTACCCATATAGCATCCCCTGGTAACCACTATTGTAATTCTGCTTTTATGAGTTTGACTCTTTTAGCTACTTCATATGAATGGAATCATGGAGAATTTGATTGGCCTAGGCTTAGGATAATGTCCTCCAGGCTCATCCATACTGTTGAAAATGGCAGGGTTTCCTTTTTCAAAACTGAAGGATAATCCATTTGTATACCACATATACTAATTCATGTGTAGTATAAAAAAAATTGCTCTCTCCTATTTGTCGTGCAGTTGCTTTTATATGACTTTTCATATGATATAAATCCAAAATATATTGCTACTATTTATAAAGTAATTTATTTTTTAAAGCAATTAAAATCTTTTTAAAAATATATTTTATTTATTAGACAGAGAGAGACAGAAAAGAGGAGTGGAAGAGGGAGAAGCAGGCTTCCCACAGAGCAGGGATCCCAATGAGGCACTCAATTAGGACCCTGGGATTACGACCTGAGCTGAAGGCAGATGTTTAACAACTGAGCACTCAGGTACCCCAAACAATTTAGAATTTAACTTTATTTTAACCATTTTCACAGGTCTTCATTTTTTGGTGCCAATCTAAACTTCTCTATATTGTTCAAAGAAATTCCTTTCAGTCTTCACTTAAAAATCTTTGTTTTTGGAAATTATTTTTCCGCTTTGTTTTTGGAAATTAACTTTTGCTGATTTTACTATTTTTCTTTCCTTCTAGAACTTTGGAGTCATCAATACATTGTATTTTGGTTTATACATATTCCCATGAGAACTCAAATTTTTTTCTTTCATGTAATGCATTCTTTTTTTGCCAGTTGAGACTGTTTTTCTTTGGTTTTCTTTTATTAAAACAGATCTAGGTGTTTGTGGAGGGTGGTGTGGGGTGGGGGCGTGTTTTTTGTTTGTTTGTTTGTTTGTTGTTTTTTATATTTTTGGTATTTTAAGGTACTGTGAGCTGCTTGAGTCTATGGTTAGATTATTTTTCAGTGTTTTGGGAACTTTTCAGACACTGTGTCTTTAAATGTTTTTGTTTGTTCTCTTTTCCTTCTGGGATTTCAGTTATTGTACCATCCAATACTGTCCTGCATTTCTTGGATGCTCAGATTACTTTTTCTCTTCTGTTTCGCTTTGTATAATTGCTATGGAAACTGTATGCTCACTAATAGTTTTCTTGGTTCTGACAAGTCTATGGATGAGTCCTTTAAAGGCATTCATCATCCTTGTGGTGGAGTCTTTTTTTCCTAGCATTATCATTTTGTTCTTTTATATGATTTCCATTTTTGTTGAAGCTGTCTGTTCATACATGCTGATCACTTTTTCTACTGGGGCCTGCAGCACATGAAGTGTGGTCATTTTATAGATTCTCACATATAACCCCACATAGGATATAGTCTCTGAACAAAGTTCTATTCATTGTTTTAGCTCTTGCATATCGTTTATCCTCACTTCTTTGTGTGTTTGAAATATTTAACTGACTGGCTATCACAGTATCTAGAACATTTACAAGCTGAAATGTATGAAATTCATGCCTTGAGATGGTAGATGTCTCTTTACCTGCTAAACTGGTAGTGTAGGTAGTTGGTTCAATCCTGTCAAGGAGTTGAGCTGGGTTTGGATCCCGTCACTTGTGTTCATTTCTACTTTCCAATTTACACCTTACCCCTATGTCTCTCAAAGCTCTTAGCTCATTCTTCTACTTCTCTTTAAGTGGTTGACTGCTAGGCCTTCCTAGTTGACGCTTGCCTGCAAGGTCCAGGCAAGAGTCGAGTGATCCTGCCCTCACCCAGAGTAGGTCATCTCTCCTTGGCTGGGCCCACAACGGTTTTTTGCAGTGGTTTTCTTTTAATGTTCCCTCATCTGTGCTGTGTGCCTTCCCCTTACCCAGGTTGGGGAAATAGTTTGCTGCCTTTCATTTAAAAAAATTTCTTCACTAACTCTGAAACGTCAAATAACTTTTGGTTTCTTTCCATATAACATGGAGTGGGAATAAACCATTTTTCTTTACTATTTAAAGTTCCTTCCTCCTCCTTGGAATACATATGCCTATTGCTAAATTATTAATATTTGGTTTCTCTATAAGGAATTATTCATAACTTGCATTTTATTTACTGCAGACATGCAGGAATATTCATTTCTAGAATTAACTGCCAAACTTTAAAAAATGAATTTCCCATACTTAGACTCATTTCTTTCTTTAATGTTTTCATCTATTCATTTTACATATCTTTATTTGAACAATTATTTTTGCTTACTATATGCCAAACATATTGCTGTACTTAGAACTTTACATTATTCTTAGTTCTCATGGTCTGCTATAATGGTATTGTTACTTATACAGAAAGGCTAAGTAAATTTGTCCAAATTACAGAGTCAGAAGCTAGAGCTGAGTAGATTGGCTTTAGTCTAATAAGCCTCTAAGTTATAATCTGTCCTTCATTTAATTTGAGCTCTTCTACAACTGTGGTATCTGTGTGCACATGCACAATTCAAACTTGTGCTTTTAAAAAGATATACATTTCTACAAATTTCTAATTTCTTTGAAAAAATTATACTTTTTCCAAATATTTTATATTTTTAAATGTAATGATTTTAGTCCAAAACTTTTATAATTAAATTATTGACTCATATTGAATTTTTCTTTTATACTTGACATAATAAAAAGACTATAAACCACAGGGTTGATTTCTTTCCCTGAATTTTATCTGGTATGGTTTCTTTTATATCTGTAATATTGTCACTAACTTTAGTATCTTAATTTTTTAAAATGGATTCCTTATGAATTTATCCTGGAGTCTCTTTACAAAATATTAATTATCTCCATTTGAGATCCACATTTTCTGATGTATCTATTCTGATTTTCATTTTTACTTCTGTTATAGAGGGATATATTAAAGAGGTCTTTAGCATTGTTGATTACATTTTCTTTAGTGTTGAGTCTGCCTATACTTCCTCTAAAGCAGATTTTATCTTTACTGTTTTACTTGTAAGGTCTGTGACTGATTTCACTCTCTTAATAAGCTCTACCTTTATTTTGGCCTAGTAACAAATTATTTAATCTTTCAAGAGTTTTTTCTCAGAGTCCATGCTTTTAAAAATATGGCTGAGAATTCAGGTCAGGCAATATTTAGGTGTTCTATCATATATTAAAAGAAAAAGTTTTATACACATTTTGTAAGCAGGATAACTTTTTCCCCTCTTTTATTCACACTTGAATGAAGAGCGATCAATTCAAGCCAGGCTTTTGCTGGGAAAGTGTAGATGTTTCTAAAACAGTAACTGTCCAATTGGTTTCCATTAGCATCATCCCCTAAAATGCTTAGGAGGAAGTATGGTCGATGTAAATTTCGAGAGCCAGTTCAATTATACAACAGAGCAAGTTGGCAGGCAGCCAGAGCCCTAGGAAGTCATTTAGATAAACTTCATATTCATATAATTTAGTCTCTATTTGGTGAAGATGCCATGCCAGAGGCCGTGTTTTCTGTGAACCAATTTCAGTTTGGACCAATTACTACCCCAATTACTCTCTTCTGCCTCTGTCCTTTTAAACCATCATACTTTGTTTGGAAGAATCCATGCCTCATCAAGAAACAGTTGCCCAATGGCATGTTTTTTGCTTGAGGGCGCTGACATGAAAAACCAGAAGCCTCATAATTTAACTATGAAAATTATTGAGTCACAGCTGTGAAAGAACATACCATTGAGAATTCTCTAGTTAGTTCTTGAATGTCAAATTTGGATGTATATGGGGGATTGTTTCAGTGTTCCCCCAGGGCCATGCAGTGGTGTTAGTGGGGAGAGTTGTAAGTAAGCCTGTGCTGGTTTCTCTGAAGCCGGTCCTTTTTGAACTGCACTGACTTTTTAGTAGTGATATGAGTTAATATTTTTATAACTTTGCATTGATCATCTTAATATCAATAAATACCTTCCTGAATTTGTCAGAATCATAAATTTACTTTTTCAGTTGGAAACTTTTACATTTTTTGGCCTTTGACATATCCATCTTTTTGTCATCTTCCAGCATTTCTTGATATTTCTTCTCATTTTTCTTTGATATTTTCTGGCTTCTTTCCTTGCCGTACAGTATCCTTCAACTTTCTTTTTTGAGTTTCTGTTTTTAGCCTCTATACATTCTTCTTAGGAACGTATCATTTGATTCAAATACTTCACACGCACAGTTTCTCTCTTGATGCTTTCAGACCCTGTATCTCCTCCAACTTTAGTGTTATACTCCTCTGTCTCTGGGAGATCCTCATTTAGATTTCCCCAAGGCATCAGCACTACCATATGTTAAAGTTTTCCTAATAATTTAGGACTCCTTTATTGCTTTTGGCCTTGAATGACATAATTTAAAAAAAACTAAACTGTAAGTCCTGGAGCAATATTTATGTCCTTTGTATGTGCCTGATAGACCATTAGGGAATTGATTTTATTTGATTGCCATTATATTTATTGATTATATCTGAGTTTTACTAATGCTATGGCTGCCAGTTTAGAGCCTTGAACTTACTTTTTTTTTTCTTTTGGTGATGATGCAGCGTTTTATCCTGAATGACTTCCTTCTCCATCATATACATTGTGACAAACCCTATCAAGTTTTTATGATTTCCAATTTTGTTTAAATACAAATAAGAATACGTCTTTAAAAGTGTAAAATCACCCATTAAAAGAAACATTTCACACAAGATTGTTTCAAATATTTTGCTTAATAATGATACCCAGATACTTTGTGGATATTTTGATAAATTTGTTTTTATTACCATGTTTCCCTTACTGAAAACATGTTGTATAACACTTCTAAAAAGTAATTTTCTCAAGTTTTATAAGTATTTTCCTATAAGACTTTTGTTAAGGGACAAGGGACTTTCTTTTAAAACCCATTGTGCATAATATTGTCATTGCAACTAGCAGGTTTTTATAGAGTTAGTTGTTACGTATTTGTTTTCTGCATTGGACTTTGAGGTTCCTGAAATCAGAATTTGTATTTTCGCTATCCTTTCCTTCTCAGCATGAATTTTTGTGGCTGTTGCATGGGATCTCTTCAGGAAGTGTTGAAATAAATTATGGTACATCCGCAGAGTGGATGCCAAAATGTTGTTACATGTTACCAAGTTGCCTGAACATACAGGCTTTTTAAAAAACTAGCACAATATTTATTAATTTTTTTTTTTCATTATAAGTATAAAACAGTAATTTATGGGCCTAAAGGTAATGATGGGAGAACCAAAGCCATCATGGCATAAGGGTCTGTCTCTTGTTTTTGTTTAATAAAATTTCAGAGGAAAGAAAAAAAAATCTTTTGATGTCCTAGTGGTTTGTCAACTTGAAAATTTTAAGAAGTTTTTGAACATTCTATAATGTTCACTCTAAATCCTCTATATTAAAACTGCATATATCATTGATGCAATGAATTAAAAAACAAACAAACAAACAAACAAACAAAAAAAAATAAAACACTGAACCACTCCAGAAGAACATTCTGAAATGTAAAGGTTGACTTTCAGTAATTCTACATCATCATTAGAAATTAGAGGTTACTTGTATGTATTGTAAAATATTATAAATCCTATGATAATTTTTTTATCCTAAATTTTTCAACGTATTAGGGAAAATGGAAGAATTCATAGAGAAAGGTAAAGCTTTAGAAATTAATATTCAGGGGCATTTGTGTGGCTCAGTCAACCTTCTGCCTTCCCCTCAGGTCATGTTCTTTGGGTCCTGGGATGGAGCCCCACTTGCTTGGCTCCCTGCTCATGTGGGAGTCTACTCCCCCCTCTGCATCCCCACTGCTTGCATGTGCACACATGCGCATGTGCTCTCTCTCTCTCAAATATTTTTTTAAAGATTTTGTTTAATATTCAGTTTAAAATTGTTAAGTTGAATTTACTTTTAAGTATATGCACATATATAGATAAATGATACATTTACCATAGGAAAACTCACTAGGTTCATTTTAAAAGAGGGAAATTTATAGACTAAATAAAAAGGAAATAAAGGCAACCTCTTAACAAGAGATTTCAAGATTAGCTTAGCTAAAATTACTAAAGAGCTGGTGGACAGTGATTGAGATCAAAATGATGACCCTAATCATATCAAAACATGATTGTTAGTCCCAACAAACAGACGTGGTGCTCTCATCACATCTATTTGTTTATCCACCCTATAGAATCTGGAAGATTACAAAACACTGTGGCAAAAATACTTGGTTAAATAGAGATGTCTAGCTTCCAGATTTGAAAATAATTCTAAAAATACATTTAGTATCACCTTAGGTTTCTCATACCAGTTAAAAAGAATGCACTACTGTATCATAGAAACTTTAACATTACATGTAGAATATGTAGCACTTTGAGAGTAGGATACGTACTTGTAAAAGTAACAGAATCACAGTATGAAATTAGGGTGCTGCTTCAACCTAGGGATGGAGAAACAAAGTGAAGTATTAGGAACAGAAATGTCTGAAGTGACATAAATAAATTCAGGAGTAATCAGTTCAGATCAGTTTTGGGTTCATTTAAGACAATTGTTTGAAACCTAACTTAAATTAGGTAATAAGCAAAACAAAACGAGTGCACTTGCTGGTCACTAGTAAATTTGGCCGATTACAAAATACTGAGAGACCAAGAGTTTCAGGATTTCAAAGTCGTTCAGTGTGTTAACTAATGGCACCCTAATGTGTTCAAATAGACAATTCAAGTGCTTTCGTACTAGGTGTGAGCTACTGTATTTTTACAATTTCAGACAAATTCAAGATTTATACAAATAGATTCAAGTAATGAACCACACAGCGTAGGACAATGGCCTTCTGTGGAACTGTTGCATATAGGCACAAAATTAGGAATTTGAGCTTTCCAATTCCCTTTAACAGTGGATACATTGATCATTGAAATAAAATACATAAACATACCAATGAAATTGATTTTATGTAAATATAGTCTAATGGAAAACTTTTGAACTCTTGTGTGAAATGTGCTTGCTTTGTGCCTTCAGAGCTCTGTTCAAGAGTAGTGCAATTTTTGCCAACAAAACCTAGGCATTTAAAGTGTGGTGAAAGTGCGTTTTACTGTGCTTGACATAGGAAGAATTTAAAAAGCGATCTGTTTGTGGACCAGTGCTTTTTAAAGTGAAATAACACTAGAAAGAGAAAATAGTAAAAATGTATCTTTTGGAAATACAAGTATATTTATTTTTCAGTTATAAACCTATTTACTCATAACTGATTAAGTGCACAGATTTGAAATGATAGTAATTGAAATTATGAGCTTACAATATTTTAAAATTATACTGTATTTAAGGGAAAAAGTTTGAATTCACACAATGTACATCAGTCCACTAAATGTGTAGAAATTTGTGCATTCTCTTATTTTCTAGGGGTCTTTTACCATATGAACACATAACCAGTTTTTCTTCAGAGAATCATAGATCGTTGCTTAAAGGTTTATACCTAAAATGGACAATCAGAAGTCCTCAGTTATGTTCTTCGTAGAATGGGATAATAATGAGTTAATATATTAATCTTGTAAATGATAAATTTTCTGCCACAGACATGTCTGAAACTGTATTAGGACTTGGATTTAGTTCTAATTCCTTACACCAAAAAATCACACCACATTTTTATAAAGTATTAAGGTAGAACTTATAGATCAGTTAGTTGTATTATCAGTTCTCTCTACCCATCATCAAATTCAACAGCTTTTAACTCATGTTCACTTTTACTTCATCTGTAACCTAACCTCATCCTCCACCATCACCATATCTGATATCTTTGAAGCTAATGCACGTATCATATGAGTTAATCTATTCATGTTTCATAATATATTTTAATTTTTGGATTATAATCTAGGATGAAGTAATAGATTATATTGGTATATAATATACTGACATAATATATTATATTACTATATTAAAAATATAACTATTTTATAATCTGTTTATAAATTCTAGTACCCTTTTAAAGCATTTGGTGAGTCAGTCTTCATCTTTCTTCATTGTTCTTGCAATTTGTTGAAGAAAGTAAGTCCTTTTCTTTGTAGAGTTTCTCAGTCTGAATTTTGCTAATTGTACCTGTTGACATATTTTTATACTCCTTATTTTCTGTAAATTGATAGTGACACAAAAATGTGAATCTTTTTAATATTTTTGTAAGAATACTTTGCAGGAAGAACTGTATACTCATTATAAGGAACATACCCTATGTCTCCATTTTTTTTTTATTTAAAATTTTTTTTGTATTTTTATTTTTTAATTTATTTGACACAGAGGTAGAGAGTACAAGTAGGCAGAGCAGCAGGCAGAGGGAGAGGGAGAAGCAGGCTTTCTGCTGAGCAGGGAGCCCGATGCAGGGCTTGATCCCAGGACCCTAGGATCATGACCTGAGCCAAAGACAGTGGCCTAACCAACTGAGCCACTGGTAGCCTTACTTTTCTTTGCAAGTGGCAATGTGAAATTAATGATACTTTATTTATGTTATTGCTTGTCTATTTTATAGTTGGTGTTCCTATACTAAAAAAGAACTCTTTTCTGTATAAATTTATTACCTTGCAAAGAAAGGTAAGTCAAATGCTTTGTTTTCTTCTAAAAAAAGAAAGTTGTTTTTTTTTTTTTTTTTTTAGTTTTCAGAACAGATTGATATCTTTGGTTTTTTTTTTAATTTTTAGTATAATTATTGAATTCAACCAGTATGTTTTTATTTTTAGTATCATTATTGAATTTATTGGTTTTAATAGATGTGATATGTTTTAGTATCTTGTGGCTCTTACTTTTATTGATGCTTACATTGTCCTGCCATTGATTTTTAGGAATCAAGTTGTTGACTGAGTCCTCTTGACAAAAGGCCAGTAATGATAATGTTCTTTTCCTAGTATTAGAAGTTCTGCTACGCTTATCTTGTGCATACGCTGTCCCAAAAGAGTAAATATATCTCCACATAGTGTTGGTTGAATTGAAGAGAAAATGGCAATTAGAGACCCAAATCTGGATACTAGCATTGCTTGTTTTTACTGGTTGGTTATTATTTCAAATTGCAAAAGATCAGAACTAGAAAACAACTTCTTCATTCTGATTTTAGGATTTTAGATATTTTCCTTAAGTTTATATTTCTATCAATTTTCTTCCATGGCAATTTTGGTTCCAAAGAATTATTAATTTGCTTATTGTTTCAACAGAGAGCTAAGAAGTTGAGATTTGGCTATTGTAGTCAGAATAAGGTATAAAGCTTCCTAATGAACACCCAGTGATACCTTACAGGAACACTGAATGTCCTTTTGTCTTTCCATCCATTCCTTCTTCACTTTGGTGACATTGTAGGAGTCTTGCCGTTTGTGATTTGGCCAAACCTCCCCTGGATATGAGAAAGTATAGTAAGAATACATTTTCATCTAGTTTTGCTGTAGATGTTGCCTTTAGGATTTGTTTTACTAACATAGTTGCTCTGGTGTTTTAGAGGGAGGGAATTCAGAATTACAAAACTGATGTTTCTGCCATTTTCTTGCACTTTTGATATTCCTTGATCATCACACAGAAACAAAACTAGATTAGATCTACTGTTTTTCTTAGTCTCATAACTGAGTGAATACAGATGAGGAAATGAAATATTTTCATATCCCAGCAATATCAATTTGCTGAGATGTGAAAAAAAAATCAGATTTAGTTTCTGGTTCTGAAGCACACTTCCCTCTGCTCTCTACAGGATGTATCTAAAAATCATAAGAAAATGCAAAGAGCATCCTGGGTCAATCCCTGGTCTTGTAGTAGGCAGATAGGGAGAGAAAACCAGAACTCAAACCATGCATGACCTATGGTGAATTTCATGGAGCCTCCCCCCGCCCTTCCTTTCTGGCCTAGACACAATGTAATACAAATCTTTAAGCTGTGCCTTGAGCACGGACTTAAAGATCTTTAAAAGAAAGACACTTTTTTCCCTGGCTGGAGTGCAGAAAGGGGGCTATTATGGAGCAGAGAAAGTGGGGAAAAAAGTGGGTTTTGTTTTGTTTTGTTTTGTTTTGTTTTTCTTTAATCATATGCCTTCAAGCTCCATTTCTGAACCTGAAATCCAGGAGCAGAGACAGTGATCTGGTGACTATTCTGGCATCTAAACTCTGAGAAGGGAATCTTTCCTACCAAAGGAAAGAGCTCTAAAGAGGATAAGGAGAATTCCTATTGCTATTTTATTTTACTCTCTTCTCAGTTAGCCCCCAAACCAGAAACAGTTATGGGGAATGTGCAACATGAGGGCCATTAGCTTTTTAGCAAGAGGACTAGGAAGTGTTGCCATTGGGAGTAGGGAAACACTGAGCAGAGAACAGATGGGTTGAGAATGAAATGGCATAAAATTCTATATGGATACTTGGGTTTATTTCTAATTTGTATGTTTATAGCACCTGATTTTAATAGTATATCAAAGTATTTGAGGATGGAACTAGCAATTAGACTATGGCTAAGGTTTCAGTTTGGCTGAATATGTGCCAATTTGGGTGGAATATGTGCAGGACAGATCTAAATAGCTCTGAAAAGTCATTAAGTATAACTGATAGTGGAAACAAAGTGCCCAGAAGGTGGGTTGGAACTTGTGGTGTAAACCCTAAAAGATTGATTTCCTGCTAAAACAAGGATAAAACCCATTTTTCCACAGAATTCAAATAAAACACCTATTTCAATGATGATCCAAACGCCATGTGCAATCCAACATAACTCAACAAACAAAATCTGACAAATCCTCTAGGGAAGGATAATCAACAGATGCCAAACCCCAAGATGAACAAGATGTCAGAATTATCGAAGAATCTAAAA
>NC_081571.1:63958238-64039708 GCF_022355385.1 Mustela nigripes
GCAGTATTGTAAACATGCAGTATTGTATACATGCAGTATTGTAAACATGCAGTATTGTATACATGCAGTATTGTAAACATGCAGTATTGTATACATGCAAGAGAGGGTAAAGGAAAGCACTCCTAGAATAATGCAAAGACAGAAATTTCCTGGAGGAGCATAGATTATGTAATATAGTACCAAATGGAAGTCTTAGAATTAAAAAATGCAATAACCAAAAAATTTCAGTTGACAGGCTCAAGAGTGAAATGGAGATTCCTGGGGAGTTTAGTAAATTTGAGGATAGGATAATAGGAATTACTCAGTTTGGGTAATTCAGAGGAAAAAGCATGGAAGAAAAATGAACAGACTGAGGATCCTATAGCACAATAACAGATGTTCTAAGATTCTCATCATTGGAATTCTAGAATGAGAGAATAGATAAGATACAAAAAAAAAAAAAAAAAAGCCTGAAATGTGGAAAAATATGGAAAATATTGTTTCAGCATGTTTAAGGTTTCTGATCAGAAGAAAATGAATTCAGATTAAAAGAAAACCCTCAAAACTGAAAATGTTGTTGAACAGATTTCCAGCTCTGTAGATACATTTAAAGGGAAGATAAAACCTAGAACAATCTTTGAAGAGTTTGATTACATTAGGGAGATAAGATTTCTTTTTCTGGAGAGGAGAGCAGCTTAATAGCAGTTTTTATATAAGCACCTAGGTTCATAAGTTTGTAATTCTTTTATATTACAAAATTACCAAGCTTAAGAAATATGGTAACTTAATAGATCCTTATTAAAAGAGATTAAATGGGTGTATTAAAACTTTCATAATAAATTCCAGGTATGATTGGTTACCGGTCATTCAAAGAACAAATACCACCAATTATACAAAACTCTTTGAGAAAACAAAATACTCCCCATGTTGTTTTTATGAGACAACATTGCTTTGAGGCTTACAACTAAATTTTGGGTTTTTAATTTCAAAATCAGTGTATTCTACCATATAGGAAGCTGAAAACCAGTCATATCATTGGATGAAGAAAAATAACTTGAAAAATCCGTTCAAGCTATAGAACTCTAGTCAACTTTGGTAGAAGCTCATTTCTTTCATGATGTCACCAACAAAGCCTGCAGCTAACATATTGATGAAAAGCTTGATGCTTGGTGCTCTCCCACTCCTTTCCCCCCAAATCGGGAGTAAGCAGGGATGTTCACTCACACCCTTCTTATTCATCATTGTACTGGAAGTCCTATCAATAGCAGTAAGGAGAGAAAAACACATCGCATAAACTTTGGAAAGAAAAATATAAAACTGTCCTTATAAAGAAATTACATGAATATTTATAAACTGATAGCCACACAGAATGTCCTAAAACTAATAAGTGAGTTTAGGATAATCGCAAGACATGATTATTAGGTGAAAATCATTTGTATGCTGACAAAACTACTAAAATGAACAGTGATAACTACCAGTACACCAGTATGGTTTATTATAACCTTCCATCTCGAAATAAAATACCTCGTTATAAGCGTAATATGTAAAATCCATGCCGTGAATGTTAAAAAATCATAGTGAGGGGATAAAGACCTCAGTAAATGGGAAAATAGGTTATGCTCATGGATTTGAGAACTCAACATAGTCCAGATCTGTTTTTCCCCCAAATAATCTACAGATGAAACAAAAATTCAATCAGTTTGCCCATGGAAAATTGGTAGATATAGTTGCACTCCAGATTTATATAGAAAAGCAGAAGAATCAGAACAGAAATATAGTACTGAAAAAAATGAACAAAATCGAAGTTTCATATAGTCTGCTTTGAAGGCTCACCATGGATACATGAAAAATATCCCCACAGATTAATGGAAACCAAGATTCCATAAACAGACCCACTCAAATGCTGTTAATGGATTACAAAGAAAGATGGAAAGGCAATTTCAGGGAGAAAGCAATCTTAACAAATTACGATGTATCAGTTGGGGATCCCAAATTGAACTTTCATCTGTACTTCACACCAAGAAATCGTTCAACATGGGGGGCATCAGAGTGACTCAGTCAGTTAAGTGTCTGCATTCTGCTTAGGTCAAGATCCCAGGGTCTGGGGATTGAGCTCCATGTCCAGCTCCCTGCTCAGTAGGGAGACCGCTGCTCCCTCTCCCTCTGCCCTTCTACTCCTGCTCATGCTGTCTATGAAATAAAATCTTAAAAAGGAATAAAAATGTATCTAAATTTAAAATATGGAACTGTAATTTTTAGAGGAAAACCTAGGGCATAGTTTTCATGACCTTGGGTTATGCAAAAGGTTCTTAGACAAATGAAACAAAAAGTGTAATTCATAAAACATTAATAAATTGGACTTTATGAAAACTATGCTTTTTACTCCAAGATACTATTAATAGAATGAATACAGGAGTACAGATTGTGATAATGTATTTGCAAATCACACATTTACAAGACTTAATGTTAGTCCATAAAAGTAACAGAAAAGAGAGAAAACAAAATAAAATTAACATGTGCAAAATATTTCAGGTCTTCCACCAAAGAAAATACATGGATAGCATTAAGCACATGAATAGATACTCAACATCTTTACCAGGAAAATGCAAATTAAAACTAGGAAGAGACACCACTACACATCTACTAGTGAGATGTTCATACATTACTAGTTATGATGCAAGATCAGCTAGCCACTCTGGAAAATATTTTGGAAGTTTCTTGTAGAGTTAAGTATCTTTTAGTACGATGCAGAAATTCCACTTGTAGACCTTTTCCATTAAAAAAAAAAAAGCTTATTTTCACGTGCACAAAAACTACCCATTAATGTTTATAGTAAGTATATTCATAATTGCCAAAAATAAGCAATTATTTAATATTCAACTGATTAATGTTCTGACACTGTGATCCATCTATTTAGTAAAATAAAATAATATCAACAAAAACATGATTGAAGCATGCAACATGCATGAATCCAAACAGAATTTTGTAAAATCTCAATATATTAGATTTTTGTAATTTATTCATGTGGCATTCTGGATAAGATAAAATGTTAAGGATGCATAATAGATTAGTTTCCTGGGATTAGGTGTAAATGAAATTTGGACAAGAAACTCAAGTCTGAAAAATTTCTTGGGTGAGTAGTGATAGAAATGTTTTGTATACTGATTTTAATGGTGACTACGTGAACTTACACATGTGATAAAAGTCTACCTCTTGAAAAGGTTAACTCTGAATGTTGTAAATTATAATACATTATTATTGTATTTATATTTCATTGGATAATGATGTAATAGTTTTACTCCAAAATTTCAGTTTTTATAACATCCTGGAACATCATTTTCAACTATTAAAGGAAATTATGCAGTTGCAAATTAATGATGGAATAAATCTTTGTTGGGTTTCCCATAAAAGAACTTTTGCAGTTTCTTTTGGAGGTGGTCCCGGGCAGCACACTAGAAGAAGTGAGGAAAATGAAATCGACTGGTACTATAGTATATCACTGAATGTGTTACCTAGTGGGTTATAATGAAAGACAAATAAGGCTCAATCGTGCTGTATGTTCTAAGTTATGTAGAATAGGTCTTCAAATTGTGCGACTGGATTTTAGGAAGATTGAGGCCACCCCCAAAGATATTATCTATATTCTCTTGTACTGTGTAGAGCTGTGGACACTCCTCTGTGCAGATAGTCATAACAATTAAAAATATTCCTTGGAAATTTAAATTTAAGTAGATCTCTCCTCTATCTCATCTGTCAACTATAGCAGGTGGACACTATACCCTAAGATGTAGTGGAGTCATCCTTAAGATACCTAAAGGCAGATATGTATTTTCCACTTTATCTGTTATGTCCTGAGTTATGATGTTTTTGGCAAAAGACTTTTATGGAGTCAAGTTTATCAGTTTTCTGTTTTGCCTTCCATTTTGTATCAGAAAATGCATTCTTTGTCTATTCTAAAGCTTAAAATCATTAACATGGTTTTGTTTCCATTTATATCTCTTATGCATTTGGAGTTCATTTTATATTAGTAAGAACAGGGATCCAAATTTTATCTTTTTAAATAGCTATCCATTTAGCCAAGTACTGTTTATTTAAAAGTTCATATTGGCCCCACTTATTTGAGATGATTATTATATACTAAATTTTCATATAACCTTGCATCTGTTTCTGTTTTCCTGTCCATTTTGTTTTTATTTACAGCAAGATCATCATTTTTATTTATAGGGGTTTTATAGTGTTTTAATGTCTAAGAGGCTTAGATTCCCTCAGTGTTTTTCTTAGTGACTATTTCTGAATGTTTCTCTGTATAAGCTTTACTATCTACTTGTCTAAAAACGTAAAAAGAGGATGCCTGAGTGGCTCAATTAAGCGTCTGCCTTTTGCTCAGGTGATGATCCCAGGGTCCAGGGATCAAGTCCCACCTCAGGCTCCCTGCTCAGCAAGGGACAAGGTTCTCCCTCTGCCTGCTTCCGGTGCTTGTGCTCATGCTCTTTCTCTTTCTCTCTCTGACAAATAAAGTAAAAAGACCATGATTTTTTTTTTTCCTTTTGAATAAATTAATTTTGTAAATTGACTTAGGGAAAACGAGTCATCATATTTAAGACCCAGGGGACACTTTCCCAAGTCCCTTTCTGTCATTGAGAAGTTTAAAAAATTTTTTCCTGGTAGCTTTTCTGTAATTCCTAGTAAGTACTTTTGGATTTGCTTGCTACTGTTGTAAATATGGTGTTCTTTTACATTATTCTAATTATGTTGTTAGATATATGAAGGCTTTTGACTGTTTCCTGTGTTATTTTTATATTGTGCAAGTTTCTAGTGATTGTCATTGATTACATTAATTTTATAGACCTCTTGGGATTTTCAGGCTACCACCCTGTCATTTCCAAGTAGATCCAATTTAACTTTTACCATCTCCTGTGTTTCTAATAACCTCTATTTAATTGCATCAACTATTCATGATACAATGTAGAGTAGTAGAGATAATGGGATATTTTCCTGATCTTAGTGGTCAGGCTTCTAGCATTCTTCCATTTAGTAAGGTAATGGCTTAATGTCTCAAAGTCTGTGGTGTTCGTATGTGATCATTTTAACATATTCTTAGCTTTAAAAAATAAAGTATTTCTAGTTTTTATTTTCTTGTGTGCTTTTTTCTCCCCCCAAAGTACATGTTAAATATTTTCAGAGTTACTCCAGGATTTATAGAGGTAAGCATTGAGTTATTTTACCCTTCCATCTGTTACTGTGTTGTAAGATTTTAATATACTTCTAAAATTGGAGTAATTGTATATTCTTAAAATAATTCTATTAGTGTACTACTAATGTGTGTTTTGTTAATACCATATTTAGTATTTCTGCACACACACAACATATTACATATTAATAAGACATTGGTTTGAGTTTTTCTGTTATTTTATCAGGTGAAGATATTGATATTATGCTTGTTTCATGAAAGTTAGGGGGTTTTCTTTTGTATTAATAGCTGCAGAACAACTTATAATACAGTGAAACTATCTGGAACATTGAACATTTGATGGAAATTCACTGAAAAATATTCTATGCTCGTTGCTTTCTTTGTGTGTAACTACTTGATAAATTTCTGTGTTCTGTGGAAAGTTCATATAGATTTTGTGTCTCCATGTTCCTTTAGCTTTTTGTAAAAGTCCTTTTATATTGTATGGTAGGGAGTTAGTGGTAGAGTATGGATAGGTAGAATACTCATTCTTTTAATTTTGCTCATACTAACAAGTCTGGTAAAAATAAAAATTTCACCTTTTATGAATAGCTGATACATTATTTTCTACTCTTGGCCACAGTTTTATGGGTGTCATACTGGAATGTGTGATGAAGGGACAGGAAAAACTTTGGTAACATGTCATCTTTTTAAAAATATTTAGTTTGTTACTCTTATAACATTTTTCTTTTTTTTCTTTCTTTTTAAAAAAATTATTCTAAAATTGAAATATCTACTTCTCATAGGGAATAAATTATAGCTTCTAACTCTGTATGTGATCCTGGAGTCTCTTCTGCTGCCATAGAACATCAGGCAGCTTGGGTCCTTGCCCTACCTGCCCATTGTTTCTCTGAGTATTTTCCTATCTCTAGGAAGGAGCTTCTCATCTGTTTCCTAGTCAGTATGACTTCCTACATTTGCAGGCGTACTAGCTACCTGTTTCTATGTAACAAATTATCCCAAACTCTTAGCAGTTAAAAACTAACCAAGCATTACCTTGATTTTTTGTGAGTAGGAATTCAGGAGCAGCTTAGCTGTATGATTCATCAATGTTTCTCATTAGGTTGAAGTAAAGCTATCAACCTGATGTTGTAAAGGTAAAGGCTTGAGTGAGGCTGAAGGAATCACATCAAGCTCAGTATGATTGTGGGTAGCCTTCAGTTATTTATACCCTGTTGGATTGACAGCCACAGTTCCTTAGTATGCCATGTGGTCCTCTTCAGCATAGGGCTGTTCATAACACACCATCTTATTTACCCCAATGTGTGTGATCAGACAGAGACCAAGAGACAGACACACATGCATAGAAAAGGAGAGATACCAAGATGGAAGCCAAAACCTTTTTATAACCTAGTATAAAATTAACTTTTATAACTTCTACCATACTTTTTTTTTTTATTAGAAATGAACCAATAAGTCTAGCCCACATGTCAGGAATTTTAATAAATTCCAGGAGGTGGTACCATTTGGGGTTGTCTTAGGGGCTACATTTTCATAGAAATGAGGGTTGTGAATCTTTGGGCTTTCTTCATGGTAAGAACATTTTTCCCCGCCAGGTCACCAGGCTACAAAATTAATTATAGGTTGTGCTTCCTTCCTTGTTTTGTTTTATTTTGTTTTGTTATTGGCATATATTTTGTTGGTTTTCTTTTATCTGTTGTCATTGTGGGGGAAAAAAAATGCTCCAGAGTTAATCTGCCAAAATAACTTTCGGAAATCTTGCAGAATATCATTAATACTATCTAAAATTTTCCCCTAATGTAATAGTATGCTTGGCAAGATAGTGAGATCCACAGGACTGCATCTACTTTATCAGCACTGAACCATCAGACAAGCATATTATTAAAAAAAAAAAAAAATGACGTATTAGGTTAAACTAATCACTGTCGGTTCTCAAGTTACTCCAAGTTTAAGTTTCTTTAATTCCAGTTCTAAAAAGTCTGATATCATCCTCTGTGGGATCCCTGTGAGTCAAAGTCATTGGTGACCCACTTTAATATTTAGGTGTCAAACATTTGGCAACTATTTTACAGATTTGTCTGTCAAGGCCATTTCCTCGCTGATCTGAGACAGCTGCCTGATTGAATGTCTGCCCTATATATTATTAACTTCACTCTTTAGAACCACTTCCAGTGACAAACCGTGTCTTGTCATTTTCAACTTTCTTTATGCCATTATAGTTGACATCTCCTGAATATCTACATGAAGATTTGTTTCTGCCAACATGGAAATATTTTCCAGAATGAGACAGGAGTCTTGAACTAGTCCCTGAAGTGGTCATTCCCAGTTGACAAAGTTGCGGGTCAATATGTGTGGTGTCAAAGTAGAGAAGATAATGAATAACAAAGCCTTTGGCATAAACATACAATATAAAAACAAATATTTTTTTTTTTTTTACATATAGGAATTGTAAAGAGCTTCTATATGTGTTAGTTTTCAAGATATAATGATAATGCCACTAGGCAATGGGTAAAGTTTACTATCTCAGTTATATGAGTAAAGGAAAATGAAGGTCAGAAAGGGCAGGAGTTGTCCAATGATAGAACCATTTTGCTATGGAATCTAAACGGAAACCCAAACTGACTCCTAGCCCCGAAAAGTTTCCATGATACTGTTCTGCCTTCTCTTACTACAGTAATCCTGAGTAATTGAAGCCAGTTTCCAACTTGCTTTAGTTAAAATAGTTATGGGCTAATCCCAGGAATACTCAAGAGAAACATCACATTTCACACTTCTCATCCCTAATATATACTGTCTTCAACCTGCCCTGAAATTGAACACTCTGATGTTTCTTAACATCATGGCAAGTGCCAAGCCAATTTCAAATTCTTTGTATTTTCGGAATGTCCATATAATTTAGCTGAGATGGGAAAGTTTTATTCATTTTGAACTCCTTCCCAGTCTAGCATACATAGCTCCTGGTCCTAGAATCTCTCAGAGGCTGACACTATAAATATCTAAGTTTATTTCTCCTTATTCCTCTTGCCCTATTTATCTCAGGTAATCTAATTGGGTTCAGTCTTGATTGTGCTGTAACTTCATAATCATTGCCAAGTCAACTCCTCCTTTTTTTTCTATTTTATCTAAACAACCTATTGAGATAAGTAGATGGACCTAGAAAAGCATCCTGAGGTTGAGCACAGTCCTTCTAGATGTGTTTTTCAACTACACTGACAGAAAAAGCACAGAATCCTCAATATAGTCATAAATTAAAAGTGTACTTGTTATGGAGGTATTATATAAGCCATGAATATTATTCATTTAAACATATGTCTAGAAGTACTTGATAGGTCCTGGGTGGACGTGAACTGACACAATTTTTGGTGTAGCATTCATAATATTGCTATGAAACTTTAATTTTCTTTTTTAGAAGGAGGTTTATGCTATGTTTTACATAGCGAGTGAGTTTGTATACTCAAGCATGCTCAGACGAGGAGGGAGTAAATTGATTCCTTCTTAAAGTATTAGATGAGAGGCACTGGGTCAGTTAAGCATCTGACTCTTGATTTCAGCTTAAATAGTGATCTCAAGGTTGTGAGATAGATCCCCGCATTAGGCTCTGCATTGGGTGTGGATCCTGCTTAAGATACTCTCTCTCTCTCTGCCCCTGAACCCTCTTGTGTGCACACATAAACACTCTTTTGCTCTCTCTTAGTGAAGAAAGAAAAAAGCATTAGGTGAGACCTTTTAGGCCCGACCGTTGGAAGTACTGTTCTGCACAAAACAGTGGAAACATTTTCAAGTATCTGTATGAGATGAAGGAAGAAGTCAGTAAGAATAATGAACCATCATAAACTAGTAAAAGAATCATCAAAACTTTTATAAAGATATTATTAACCTTATCACTTAGTGTGAATAAATTATGTTTCACAGAAACCAGGCAACAGGCTTGATTTCATAACCAGATATCACAAAGATAAAAAGGAACAGGAATTTATGGAAACATTGAACTCATTTCTGGAATTTCACACATCCATAATTCTGATTCCTGTCAAGTTTAATTTGCCTTCTGGGAGGCCAAGTACCTAACTTGTGTCTGCATTTTACAACAGTATCCTAATTGTCACAGACTAAATTTTGCTAAAAATTTATACACATTTCAGTTAGAGAATGTCAATAAACTATGAAAATTATACAGAGTATATTAATCATGAACCTCTAGGTGAAAGAGAAATTGTGATGTACAAATTCTATATTTCATCATGTATCATATGTGAGAATGTCCAAATTAGTAGAAACATTTTACATCATCATAACTTTTAAATGCTTGAAATGGATTTGAAAGTTGAGTGGAAACTCCTAGCTGACTAGGTAACCATAGTTTATCTAAAACCCGATAGAAAATTGTTAGTGAGAATGTATGGCATCAGATTACCTCAGGTTTCACATTTAGACCCATTGCATGTCAGCTTAAAAACCTTGGAGAAGTTATCAAGTCTTTCTGTTTCTGTTTGCTGTCTGAGATGGACATTATATCTGTCCTAGGATCATTGTTATGACCAAGTTAACATAAATGAGTTATTAAGAGGTAGAATTTAAAAGTGTACTATCGACAATCCCATATGCTATTGAATATTGCCATTATTCTTGTCTCTTGTAAATTTTAAGTTAAATTGGACTCTTTGGTATTCTGGGATAAAATGGGAAAAATGCGTGAAGTATTTCTGCTGCATCCTGAAGCATGACTCTCTCTGGAAAAACCTCCTGTGTGACCAGAGTTATAAAGTGAACTAGCTACCTTCTTTTTGGAATACCATTTTCACTTGAAAGAACAACTTGAGACAAACTGGTTCTTCAGACTTGAGGATTTGTAGATGTATTCTAGAAATGAATGTCATTTCAAGGAAAAGAATTGCAAGTGTGTGTTTCCCGACAGTTTCTCATCTGATAAGATTGGTGGGATATTAACAATTGTGATTTTTTTAATATGGTTTGATGAAGGATGTCAACATTTAGAATGCATATATAATTTAGTGAACCGGTATTTTTCAAGTGACTATGAGATTTTAAAAATCATGCATGGGTAAAAGTCATTCAAAGTGCAAAATAGACCAATGGATTTCAGATACACAAAAGGATTTCAGCATAACAAAGTATATAAAGTTTACTGATAGGGCTTCAGAAGGCACTTTACAGTTGTGACTTTTAAGACAAAATCAGTTACTAAGTTTTAGTGTTGAATCAAAAAATATCCATATTTGGGATGCCTGGGTGGCTCAGTTGGTTAAGCAGCTGCCTTCTGCTCCGGTCATGATCTCAGCTTCCTGGGATCGAGTCCCACATTGGCTCTTTGCTTGGCGGGAAGCCTGCTTCTCCCTCTGCCCCTCCCTGTGCTCGCTCTCTCTCTCTATCTCTATCTCTGACCAAAAAAAAAAAAAAAAAAAAAAACCAACAAAAAACAAAAACTTAAAAAATAATAATAATAAACCAATTTATTTTTAAAAATCCACAATTAACTAAAAAAGCTACTAAAGTATTCCTCCCTTATTATATATCTGAGGCTAGATTTTCTCCACATATTTCAACCAAAACTACAGAATACAACAGCTGGAATTCAGAAGCATGTTTGAGATTCCAGCTATCTTCTGGGAGTCCAGACATTAGATTTCTTAAACTTTGGAACACCAGCTGTATTCTCATGAATTCTTTTGTTTTGGGGAAATAGTTTTCCCACCCACACCCCCCAAAAAATGGCCTCCTTGGTATTTCTCAAACACACTTAGCATATGTCTACCTCAAAACCTTTGAACATAAAATTGGTCTGCTTTGGAGCTCGCTTCCCTCATTTGTTTTCACAGCTCACTACCTTGATTCATTCAGGTTTCTTTTTAGAATGACCTAATCAGAGATGGCTTCTCTTTTTAAACTACTTAATCAAATAGTGTCTTCCACTATTTTTCTTTATATCAATCACCATTTAGTATTAAACTTATTTATAGTTTATTCCCTCCATAGTAACATGGAAGCTCTCTGAGCAGAGAGACATGCTGACCTCTCCTCCTTTTTCCAGTGAAAACAGTCTTTTTTTTTTTTTTTTTAAATGGAATTGAAATAATGGTCTTTTATGGAAATGTGGTTAAAAATGTGTAGGGAAGTTTGGGGCACCTGGCTAGCTCAGTCAGAAGAGCATGTGACTCTTGAGCTTGAGCTTGAATCCCATGGTGGGTTTAGAGAGTACTTAAGATTATTAAATAAATTTAAAATATTAGTATCTTTTGGGGCACCTGGGTGGCTCAGTTGGTTGAGGGTCCTACTCTTGATTTCAGCTCAGGTCATAGTATGAGGCAGTGAGATCAAGCCCCATAGTGGGTATGCAGCCTGCTTAAGATTCTCTCTCCATTTCCAACGATGGAACTAGAGGGTGTTATGCTAAGAGAAATAAGTCAATCAGAGAAAGACAGTTATCATATGACCTCTCTGATAAGAGGAATTTGAGAGGCAGGGTGGGGGTCATGGGGGGAAGGGAGGGAAAAAATGTATGATGGGACCGGAGAGGGAGGCAAACCTTTAAGAGACTCTTAATCTCAGGAAATAAAACTGATGGCTGCTGAGGGATGGGGCAGCAACCCCATCCAGTGGCTGGACTGTGGACACTGGGGACTATGTGTGCTATGGTGAGTGCTGTGGATTGTGTAAAACTAATGATTTACAGACCTGTATCCCTAAAACAAATAATACATTATATGTTAATTAAAAAAAAAAAGATTCTCTCTCCCTCTCTCCACCGTCTTTCTCCCTCTCTCTCCCTTCCACTTTTAAAAATGCATAAGGAAATTTACAGAGTAGCATATTATTGTAAAAATCTTAAGGAATAATCAATGGGAAAAAACAAAATAAGCTCTTCTGTAAGTATTTGGAAAAAATGTCATGAACAAAAGAGTAATACAAAGTATCCAAATGCTCCTAGTTTTCATGTGTTTAATTTTACTTTCACAGATGAAATTTCAAGGTGTAATAGTCTATATTAGCCATTACTAAATTGAATAAGGTGAAATTATTTTATTTAAAATATTGACTAAGATTTGAGGGATGTTTAATGAATGCACAGATTTGGAGGTGGGGATAGCTAGCGAATAGGAGAAGCAACTGATTTTTGTATGTTGTTGTATCCTTCAGCTTTACTGAATTTTTTCCACTCATACAAATTTCTTGTGGAGTCTTTACAGTTTTCTATATATAATGTCTTCTATAAAGAGATTTTTTTTCCTTATTCCATTCCAGATATGTTTTCTTTTTATCGTTTAATTTCTCTGGTTCGGGGATGTCTAGGTTGTTCAGTTGGTTAAGCATCTGTCTTTGGCTCAGGTCATGATCCCAAGGTCCTTGGATCGAGCCCCATGTCAGGCTCTCTGCTCAGTGGGAACCTGCTTCTTCCACTCCCTCTGCCTGCCTCTCTCTCTTTCTCTCTTGCTCTCAACTAAATAAAATCTTTTTTAAAAGTCCTCTGGCTTGGACTCTATTTCATTGGATAGAAATGTTGAGAGTGGGCATCCTTCTCTTGTTCCTGATAGAACCAAATCCCTGCCTTCATAAAAATATAGTTTACTAATTTAAGATGACTATAATTTAAAAATTAACATTACAACCTAGAGTAAACTCTAAAGAATAACATAAGTATAGGTGTTACTTCAGATGAGAATATCTGTGTCTGCGAAATGTGTCAAGAAAGAGTACCAAAATCAAAAGGAAAAAAAATGGAAAGCAAGATGACTGATTTAACCTTAACCCCTACCAATGACAACATTAAATATAGATGGTCTAATCACTAATTTTTTATTACAACTATCAAAATAAATGAAGACACTGCTATGCTGTTTATAAGAGATAAACTCTAAATATAAAGACACAAGTAGGTGGCAATCAGAATGCTAGAAAGAAATATAGTATGCAAATTTTAATTGTAAGAAACTAGACATGATCCATATTATGGTAAGACAGACTTGGTTTCAAAACAAAGAATGTTACTGGAGATACACAAATTTTATAACAGTCATATTGCATGTATATACCTAATAGAGCTTCACCTACACACTACACATTTTTTTTATAGGATTTTATTTACTTGAGGGGTGCCTAAGTGGCTCAGTCATTAAGTGTCTGCTTTGGGCTCAGGTCATGATCCCAGGATTCTAGGATGGAGCCCTGCATTGGGCTCCCTGCTCAGCAGAAAGCCTGCTTCTCCCTCTCCCACTCCCCTGCTTGTGTTTCCTCTGTTGCTATGTCTCTCTCTGTCAAATAAGTAAATCTTTAAAAAAAAAAAAAAAGTTTTACCTAAGAGTATGTTCACGAGACTGTGTGTGTGTGAGAGAGAGAAGGAGAAAGAAAGAGAATCTGAAGCAGACTCCACACAGAGCCTGATGCGGGGCTCTGTCTACAATGGTGAGGTCATGACCTGAGTTGAAACCAAGAGTTGTTCACTCAGCATGCTGAGCCACTCAGGCACCCTGACACTTCTAAATATGCAGTAGAAACATAACTAACAGACTGAAAGAAAAAAGAACATAGCCATAATTGTGAAATTGAGATTTAATATTCTTCTCAATAATTGCAAGTAGTAGACAAAATAATGGTGTGTATATGTGTGTGCGTGTGCGTGTGTGTGTGTATACACACTATTAAGCAATGCTACCAGCCAATTTAAGCTAATAGAAAAAATACAGAACACTATAGCCAATAGATGGAATGCACACGTTATTTTTAAGTTAGTCAAACTTCCTTGCTATGGAGGGGATGTTTCTGCACCTCTAGAATTTCTATGTCGAAACCCTAACTCCCAATGAGATGGGAGTGTATTTGGAAGTGTAGTTCCTTTGGGAAGTGGTTAAATCTAGAGGAAGATCATGAGGGTGGAGCCCCTATGATGGGGTTCCTATGGTTGTAAACAAGAAGGACAAACCAGAAAGAGGGCTTTCACCAGAACCCTACCAGTGCTGGCACCATGACCACAGACTTCTAGTCACCAGGGCTATGAGAAATACCATTTTTATTAAGTCACCTAGCCTATGGTATTTTGTAATAAGAGCCCTACAAGACAAAGCTATATCTCAGTGTGGACCATGTACTAGTCTATAACCCAAGCCATAGTCAATTTCAAAAGCTGAAACCTTCCTTAACATCTTTACAATGATAAGTAAGCTAAATATGATTAATAAAAATATGTAGACCACCCCAATTTCCTTGGAAGCTAATCACAGTGTACTTTGCTATACATTGAAGTATTTTGAAGTATTAGTTGATGCAGTATTACATTAGTTTCAGATGTACAGTATAGCAGTTCCACAAGACTGTGTTATGTTATGCTCACTACAAGTGTATCAGTCATCTGTCACCATGCAATGCTATTATCATACCCTGGATTATCATCCTTATGCTGTTCCTTTCTACCTTATGACATATTCATTCTGTAACTGGAAGCCTGTTTCTCCCACTTCCTTTCACCCTTTTTGTCCAACTGCCATCCCCAGTGTACTTTCGAAACCTACTGATCAATGAAGAAATAGATCAGAAAATACTTGTAACTGAACACTCATAAAAACACCTTGTATTAAGTCTTGTGGGTACAGCTAAAGCAGGGCTTTTATAAAAATTAAATTACATTTATAAAAATGTAATTATAAATGTTTATATTAGAAAAAAGTAACATGTAAATATAAATGTCCTAAGTGGTCAGCTTCAAAATCTTGGGGGGAAAAAAGTAGCAAAGCCAAGCCTATGTAAACAGAAGGAACACACACACACACACACACACACACACACACACCCTGTATCTTCTAGTTCTATGAAGTAGAACCTGTAAAACTAATCTGGTGAAATTGGAGTAGTGCTTGCCTCTGTGATGAAATGAGAGGTACTGATGAAAGGGACATGAGGGAAGATTTCAAGGTGATGACAAGCGTTCCATATTTTGATGTGTCAAATCCATGTGTGTATAGGTTGGTCAGAGCTCAAATGTATAGTGATTATTTTCTATGCTGTAATTTTACCTTGGGAAATAAACTCAATTTAAAAATGCATTGTATGTAAATATGTTAACCTATGCAGGGAAAAATGTCAGTATACTTAGGATGCATTCTGATAGTTGCTATTTTCAAGTCTATTTTATATTTAATACAGTTGGTTACAAATATTTTTATTGATTTTATTACCTTAATATCACTTCTTGCTGAATAAAAAACATGACCTTAGAATCCAGAATGTGCTTTTACCACACTCTTAGAGTAGGACAGTGTGTTCATTGAGTATATAGAGAGTAAGACTTGAAACTAATTTGCTTCTATATTTGAAGTATGAACAAAATGCAAAAAAAAAATTTAATGCTTGCATTGGTAATTCATTGTTTAGGAGTTTCTCCCTGGGTGAGTGGAGGGGGAAGAAATCTATATGTATTCTTTACTCAGCAGCTGTAATATGATGTTAGACTAAAATGGCATTAATGTTTATCTGAAATACAATCCTCACAGCTGGCAAATGTTAGAGCATTATCTCGTAGAACGTCTATAAAATCTGTAGCAAATTATCTTTAAAATGGCAAGAAATCAGTATCTATTGAATTTTTATTCATTTGTTTCAGTATTTTTAAACTTGGTTGAAGATCACACATACAGGCATGCTCACCACATACCTTCTCAAGTGCTTTGACAGATGTAACAGAAATATAGGTCAAGAAGTAAAGCGTAATTGTCAGAATTGAAGAATTATAAAGATTAGATAAGTGCACAGTTTCTTTCAAGTATAACAGATATGTGGGGGCGAGGTGTGGATCCACTCCGTGCAGATATATTCTTCTGACAATGTAATTTCTACTTAAAACGTAGGTGTTTAAAAAAAAAAAATAAGTAGGTGTTTATGTATGTCCTGTGTGGGTGTTGGTGTGGTTGTGTGTATAAAGTGTGAGGAGGGAAATAAGGAGTAGTTTATTTTTCGTAGACACATCTTCTACTTGGGAAAACATCAATATATCCTTCTTGTTTATATCCTAGCAAGGTTTGAGAGAATTGAACTCAAGCCACTATGTCTCTTTCATATTGGAAAATTCAGGGTATCTCGTCTGATAGGAGGGAAGACCAGGCCCAAAAAGAGAGTGGAGAACCTCCTTTGAAAGCACAGATCTGGGTTGAATTTGAGGAACTCTGGGGGATATTGGAGGGAGACAGGTGGGGCATGCAGGCTGTTATCAGTGCTTTGAGGCTTTTGAAAGATAACTGGGTGACACATACTTTAAGAACTTTCCCCAGGTTTTATTGTAGCACCTTTGGCATTTTTCAAGAGGGTAATGAAGAATTAAATTGCTTTGTCTTTGCTTTTGGATGTGCATCTGAATTCAACAACATGCTAAAATAGTCATAAAGAGACCCACTTTTACGGAGTTATATTAGTAAGTTCAGACTTTTTATGTGTTTAAAGAATCTTTGTCAGCTATTATGTTTCCAGAATTAAAGTAGCTCATTATTAAAGAGTGTCTCTTTCCTTTTGTTTAAAAAGTGTGTCTAGTCCATGGTGAATTCATGATAATTATTTGACTCACTGATGTGCTTTCAGTTTTTATGTCTTCAGCTTTCTTATTTCCTGTTTTTTTTTTTAACTTAACACTTTATTCGCTGTTTTGACCAAGTATACATACAGCAACATAAATAGTTTTTTACCCATAAATCTTCGTTTCATTCCTCCCATTATTACCAGTTCTGCTCCAAATTGACAATTATTTTGTAGGACATGAATAGTGTTCCTTTTCTCTGAATAACTTACCAATTAACTAGGGGTTAAATCTACTTCTGTAATTATGGCACCTTCAGTATTTCTTGATAATTGTGGTCACTGATGGTTAGGCTGTTCTAACTTGTTGACCTGTCAGCCTTTCCCTGACCCTCGTGGCAGGAACTTTTGTGAAGTGCCATCTGTTGGTCCAACTGTTGTCTGTTTCTAAGGCCGTCCGACCAGGAACTGTATGTTTGTCCACTGACTCCTTGCTCCTTCAGTGAGAACTCTTCCAGAAGGGCTAGAGTGACTCATATTAGATCAGGAAACCAGAAGCCAGTATCCTGCATCTCCTTTGTTCTTAATGAGAACCATAATTTGATTAATCAGATGGATGAACAAAAACTCATGTCGTGCCCAGTAGTAGCACTTCATGATCTGCTCCTCCCAGTACTGAATCCATTTACAGTGTTGGACTTTTGCCTTGGCATGTTCTTTTAATTTTCAAAATTGAACTGCTGCCTAGGATGCCTTGTTTCTATCTTCTACTTATTAGTTGGAACTCTGGAGGCCAACAATTACCTGAATGGTATCCAAAGTACTAATTTCTTAGACAGTATTCATTTTGCCACTTTGCTATTTCTATTGGGACCAACCTTTGTAATTTTGGTAATTCCAATATCCTGTTATTCTCTGCCTAATCCTGTGCTTCTGAAGCCCTAGCGGTACATAGGCTCATGAATGGTTTGTATGTGAACTCATTAGTAAACATTTTTCCAAACTAAATGGAAAACTTTTACCTTACATCTGAATGTATTTATTAGGACATAAATTACTATGAGGCCATGAAAGTAATTAAGACTTTTTTGTTATTATTTAATCAACTGTTACATAGATGAAATAATGATATTTCTAACTTTGTTGTTTTTAATTTCCAAATCTAATCGATGTTAAAATATACCTTTAAAGTCTCTGTATAACGTTTGCTATTGAAAATTATTTCTGTGGTCTGAAAACAGAATTAGAAGCAATGAAAAGAACTCTCTACTCAGTAACTCTTTGGGTGTCTTAAGTACTTCTAAAGATTTCATAGTAGGTAGACAGTAGTTTCAAAAGTTAAAGTTAGTGTTTCCCTAATGTTATCTAAATAAGTTTGAAGACAAATGAAGTTCAGTGTTCTGAATTATTGTTCAAAGTTCCCTGTCTCTTCAGCTCCCTGGTGCTTCTGAAATTGAGGCTTTCAAAATTTCTCACCTAAATTATTACAATAATCTCTTAAGTGTTCCTTCTCCATTAATTTCATCCTGTTTCCTATTCACCTTAGAGCTGTTTGTAGCCCCAGCCAGCATCATTGGGTTTACTCACTGCTACCAACAGCAAACAAGCCATGTTTTATTATCGCAGTAGAATTCCACCCAAACCACTCTCCCAATCTGCTGAGAAATAGACTGGCTTGTCTGAGGTCTAAGCAGGCTATTTAAACATGGCAGAATCCCCTCCAAGACCCGTCTCTTTCTCTTTAGTAGAATAACTTAGAGGTCTAGGATTGCAGGGCCCCTCCAAGGATCCATCTCATTTCACAGCTTCTTTCTGTCACTGGGTTTTCATAACAACATCTCTTTTTTAAGTATCCTATCAGTAGGGGGTTGGAACTTATTCTTAGAATTCCTGTTTTCTAGGTAACCTCTTTTTTATTTTGCTCTTGGCTATCCAGTACATGTTTAAACAATCTCATGTGTTAAACTTTATCTTCTCTAAATCCATAAATGCAGTGCTGTGATGGTAAATTTCTAACAACTGGCTCTCTGGTAAGGGGGCAAAGGCATCCATGATTTTTATAATTTGCTCATTTCTAAGGTGTGAATACTTCCCATCATGACAGATTTCATACTCCCAATATGATGTCCCTTGAATGTGGAATTAGGAATTCATTATTATGGGCCTACTTCACACATTGTGTTTGGCGGGTTTTGACTTTACCATGACTGAAACAATAATGGATACAGTAAGTTTTCAGGAAATAGACTCTCACCGGTGGGATTCAGAGATTGTCCTTGGCTCCATCCTGAGTTACTTTAAAATGGAACAAGGTCTACTGGGAATATGTCATACCTTGACATTAAGATGAAATTACCACCCGTGGTCACTCAGGATGAAGTGCCTGAGAAAGATAAGACTTCAGTGAGACGTGTGACTGCTTCTGCATGTAAGAATTAGTGATGGCAGCTGTGAATGGATCAGGATGGTACATACCTGAACTGCAGCATTTACAGAATGGGAAAGGACAACTTGGGAAATAATAAAATTTCCAACTTTCAAGTCACAGTGATAGAAACAGAGTTCTCCTATGACAGACCTCTTATAGCTGTAAAATACATGCAACTGAAAATTATACTCAAATGTAATTAATTATTTTGCAGAATTACAATGCAAGCTGAAGCCAGAGATTTATCAAGTATATAATATAAATACTAGGACTCTTTCATAAAGAAGTGGATTCTTGACTTAAATGGATTCAAATGATTCTATAAGCTATCCAAGGCTTCATTGTCAATGGAAGGAACCCATTTTTTTAATCTTAAAAAAGATTGTGAAAGAGGGGCCTCTGGATGGTTCAGTCAACTAAGTGTCTGACTCTTCGTTTTTTGCTCAGGTCATGGTCTCCGGGTCTTGAGATCTAGCCCCACTTGGGGCTCTGTGCTCTGTGGTGAGTTGGCTTGAGATTCTCTCTCTCCCTTTCCTTCTGCCCCAATCCTGCTCAAGCTTGTGTGTTCTCTCTCAAATCTGGGGCAGGGGAAAAATGATTGTAAAAGAGAATGTTTATTCTTCTGAAGATGCACTATTTCAAATTCTTATCTCATTTTTAACCAGAATCATAATATGCTGCAGAAATTCAAGTGTGACATTGACACAGGGAAAGATAGTATTTTTGCTAATTTGTATTTATGGAGGCTTACGGGGAAAATGTGTAAAATTAGATTTTAAAGATGCTAGGGTAAGGAGGATAAAATATAATGATGGGAGAAATTTATTTTTATAGGTAACTTATCAGATCTGGGTTTTCTGTATTTAAGTAGTTGGAAGTGGCTCAAAGAATTTGTGGTGGGCTGCTTGAAAGCTGAACTCAACAGTGGCTGTTCCTCACTGATGCTAGGATGTCAAATTCTCTGATGTAGTGTAAAGGGATGAATGAAATGGAGATACAGTGGAAAAGAAGTGCATTTTTTTATGAAAGACCAACACATATATATACTGGCACATACTCAAGACTCAGAATATTCCTTATTAAACACTTGAGAAATGTGTTAGCGATGGAGGACCAGGTTCCAAATAAAGCTCTGTGATTGCTGAACCCGTTAGAGGGGGCTAATGCCCAGAGATCCTGCTGTGAAGATGATAGCCCTAATTTCAGCGGTAATTTTGGAGTGAGGGAGGCTTTCTTGCTGTCTTTAATCTCTAGCAACAAAGGGGGTAAAATTATTATATTTGGAAGCAGGGATAAGAGGTTAAAGAACAATTTAAGCTGCAGAGATATTGATGGTGATCAAATGATCCCAAGTTTACTAAGGCATGAAATATATAAACATGTACCATAGTATTTGCTTAAATAAATGCATAATTTCTAAATCTCAAGGTACAAATCTAACTCAAATTTATGCTGGAGAATAACTCAAGAACATTTAAAATTGTAAATCCTGTGGGCTATGTTTATTAGAAACTGTGGCTGCTTCTAAGAACATTACCAACATAAAACTATCCAAAAATTAAAATAAAAACTTAAAACAAATTAAACTATTTATGTTTTAATAGACTTAAGTTTTGAGTTATGAGTCCCTGGGGACTCAGTATGTGACTGTGGACCACCAATCCAAGTAGAGTTTTATAGTCCTCAAGTAATTAAGTTTCAGTGGAAATCTTACACATGGATAGGCCATTTGGTTCCTGGAACTAATCTTCAACTGTATAGATGGAATAGATTTATGGTAATCCCATTTTGGCTTTCCAACAAATGGATTTACAGCTGTTAGAGTCGGGAGTAGTATGTGGAAGCCTTTTGGTAGTCTTTTTTTTTTTTTTTTTTTTTAACCAGTCTGATAAAAAAATATTTGTATCTTTGGGTAGATTCTATAAAAGCCATTAAAGAAAACAACTTTGAAAAAGATTGTGGTTTGTCACATTCTTACCTGGCAGGTTAAGTCCATTTGGATTGTTTATTAATCTCCAAGAATGGCTATCGATTATAATGAAATTTTACTTGGTCTTTATTTCAGTTGCAATTTTAAGTGTGATATCCTTACTGGAACAAGGTCTGCATAACTTAAGCCCCTGATCTGGCAATTGCTCTTTGCATTATACTAATTAAGAAGGACTACTAGAAGTAGAATCTTTTACCTGAGAGGAAAACAATACATTTTCATGGTCTTGCCTTAAGCCTGTATTAATTTTCATCCTCTCTACAGAGAGTAGTGGGAAGGTCTTCAGTTCCTTTACATAATGCAGAGTACAACACGGGCTATCTATTGATGACAGCATGCTAATGAGTCTTGAGGAGGAGGGAGCAAATTAGTTAGGACACATAACTGCTGGAAGAGTAAGGAATCTTCTGAAAATTCAGGGTCCTTCCACTTCAATGAAATTTACAAGGTTCTAATAATCTAAAACAATTGTCGTGGTATGCTCTTCAAATTGGGACAGAGGATGCTATTACATTTATAGCCTATCACTAAAGACCTAAAAAGCTTGGTTCAGTTCCTTAAATATTAAGGACAGCATACATTGCATTCAAGTAATTCATGAGGCTGCAGAGTTTTAGAGGGGTCCTGAGCAAGAAAACGTTCTGCAACAATTCCAGGGTAGAATACAAATTTCTCTCTTTGACTGGTTTCTCTAACCCAGCAGATGCAGTTGTAGTTTAATAAATAGGAATGCCATAGTAAACCTCTGAAAAGCCCCAGCAGAAGAGTCACTAAGAAGATTCCTAGGCATTTGGGTTCTTCAGATTCCTGAAAGGCTCTCCATAGCCAGTTGTCAGGCTTGAGAACCCAATACCTGTCCTTGGGATATAAGGTGTTCATATAGCCTGATGTGCCATTTTAAATTGTAAGCAATCTATCACATTATAGGCTTTGGTGTAGTAGGAATACTTTGGTAAATTGAAAATGGCATATATGCCATTGCCCTGATGGAGCAAGAGCAGTTCCTCAAGCACAAATGTTGTAAGTGTGTTTAGAACACTTCTGTAGTATTCACTTCTAGCTTCTGGCCTTTCCCCTCAATCCACATCTGTTTTCTCACAAGAGTTTTTTTGTTTTTGTTTTTGTTTTTGTTTTTTTAATATTTTTCAATTTCTTTTAGAAATCTGAATTCTACCCAGAATTTTTTAAAAGATTTTATTTATTTAGAGAAGGAGGATGTGTGGAGGGGCAGAGGGTGGAGAGCGAGAATCCGAAGAAGACTCCCCACTGAGCACAGAGAATGACACACAACTTGATCCCAGCACCCTAAGATGGTGACCTGAGCTGAAATCAAGAACCTGACGTTCAACTACTGAATCACCCAGGCACCCCCTATCCAGTATTTTTTTTTAAAGATTTTATTTGCTTATTTGACAGACAGAGATTTCAAGTAGACAGAGAGGCAGGCAGAGAGAGAGAGAGGGAAGCAGGCTCCCCACTGAGCAGAGAGCCCGATGCGGGACTCGATCCCAGGACCCTGGGATCACGACCTGAGCCGAAGGCAGAGGCTTAACCCACTGAGCCACCCACCCTATCGAGTATTTTTATTTCAAGTGGCAACAGGCTGCAGGAACATCAAAAGCATCCCTATAAGATACTAGCGTAGTCATCAGTACATGTGTTTGTTTACTGAATGTGATGTCAACATATATATATATACCTTTCTACTTTTGATCAGAAATTTAGGGTTTGGCTGGATAGTCAGGAATGGGATAATAACAGGTTGGTAATTTCTTTCACAAAGATGCCTGGGATTTTGGGTTCACATTCTGGAATAGGAATATAACTACTATATGTTGATATTATGTTACATACTACACACATGTATGCACTTATAGGATTTGGGTACCTATGATAAATATGCCACAAATACATACATGTGGGCATATATGGAGATGCTATGTATCATGTACATTCATAGTATGTTCTAATTAATATTCATACTGATACTTATCTAAGGCTATATTTTTTAGTCAATGAAACAACTCTTTCCACTATGTCTACTCTAATCTTTGTTATGTCAGAATTCAGGTTAGAATAATTATAAATCTATTTTGATCCAGGAATAATTTCTTTCATTGCCTGAGGGAATTTTAAATTTACTTGAGATACTATATTTAAAATTACAAAAACTATACATACGTGTATATTTGAATTTTTATACATATATATAAAATATAGGATATCATGTGTTTATATGCATATGTATATGTGTATATATATAATATGTTAAATAATATGCTGTGGAATATGTGAGGAAATGTACAAAATATAAAAACGATTTATTTGTGGCTCACTCATTTCATTTCACTTTGACTTTCTTGAATAGCTTTTTTTTTTACCACTCTTTGGGTAATAACAACCTTCCCTAACAAATTTTTCTTAACCTGTATATATCTTAGTTTATGCATATAAATCATATAGTTATTTCTTTAATTGCTTATTTCTTATATCCATCTAGCAAATATGAGTTATACAGCTATAATCCGTGACTTTGTTCTTAGCAGACAGAAGAGTACCTGTTTCAAAAATCTTGTTGGATGAACTTAGAGGTAGGAAGATCATTAAGTTGAATTGTCACAAGTATGACCAAATAGTCATTAGCTTTTTTGGCATTCTTAATGTCACCACATTTTAGTTTTATCACTTGCAAAATGGGAGTAATAAAGGTATCTGCCTAGAAAGATGATTTGTTTGTATTAAGTGGCATACTGTAAAAGAAAGCATGACTACTACTTATTATTTATTTATAGATTCTAGCAGAATCTTCATTCCCAATCACTTTAGACATTGTGTGCCAGTGCTGATTTGAATTCACTTAAGAATAAATCTTCAGGGGTGCCTGGGTGGCTCAGTGGGTTAAAGCCTCTGCCTTTGGCTCAGGTCATGATCTCAGGGTCCTGGGATCAAGCCTCGCATCAGGCTCTCTGCTCAGCGGGGAGTCTGTTTCCCACCCTCCTCTGTCTACTTGTGATCTCTCTCTCTCTCTCTGTGTCAAATAAATAAATAAAATCTTAAAAAAAAAGAATAAAACTTCGTATTATCAGTAATGTATTGTACGGATAATATGTTTAGAGGTATTTGGAAGATGATAAAACAGCTATAATTCAAAATTCTCTTCTATCAGTTTATCTCAATTCCCCATATTAACATAGTTTATTTATTTATTATTTTTCTATGCATTGAATTTCTGTATTTAAACTGGATGGGACATCAAGCTGTGTTTTCAATTAATTGAAAAAAATCTCTTTCCATTTGCAACAGCAAGGAGTCCCATCACGGAGTGTAATATCAGTAATCTGTTTTTCATCTTATAATTACACAAAAAAATCTTCGAACAATGGAATGGTTACAAGAGACACAATCCGGTATCATCAAATGCAGATCAGCTAAAATGTCTTTATGAGACATTCATTTATTAAAAGACCTAGCTTCTCCTCTTTGCAGATTTGACCCAGAAGCAAATATGCATTTAAAGAAAAACATGTACAATTTCTTCACCTTGAGTTGTGCCTTTTGTTTTTGTTTTCCTTAGTTGATGGATTTCCTTTTCTATTAAATTTTCTTTTTTATATAATGTAGTCGTTACATGTACTACTTTATGGAGCCTAAATTTGTATCTTGTATTAATTTATTATCAACTGTATGCACTTAAGCAAATTACTCAATATTTGGGGCTTATAATTTCATTCTTAAAATGGAATAATAATAATACCTTATTGAATTGGTATGATTCTTAAACTAATCGACTTATAACAGCTAAAACATTTCAGAAAAACATTAGTTTTTCTTATGTATTCCTTTATTCAAACATATGAACTTCTGGGTGCTTTCTGAAAATCTGACCAATTCCCTTAAGAGCTTTTTGTAATCCAAAGCAAACTTCTTAGCTTGCCAAAAGGTCTTTGATCATTTGTATATTACCTTTCTGTCCATTCTCTGCAGAGCTTCTCCTCTGGTAATTTCTTTGGCAGGAAGATCAGGAGACAGTCTCCCTAAAACACCATATTTATTCTTTGTAATGTTTTTGTTTAGGATGATTAAAAACTTTTGTTTGGAAAATTGTGTTCCTTCTTCAAGCTTCAGCAACATTATTACGTTCTCTAAGGTGTTAAATAAGAGACCTCTGTGTCTCCCCCATTTACCTGTATTAAAGCAAACTTTAATCTGCTTCATTAACTGTCTTTTTGACTAAGTTATGTAGATGATAGTGATGCTGTTTGCATTTATGTATCTCCAGTATTTACTATGGTAGTAAACATATTGAATAGGTATTTGTTAAATGAATGGGGGAAATGTGTTACTTTGGAATTCATTTTTGGAATTCAGTTCCTAGGTTTTGGGGAGATATGGAAGACAATAGTGGGATTTTAACAGATCTTCCTCTTTTGATTGGTGTGTGTGCAAAATAAATCTTCATTCTATGAAGTTTCTTGTATTCATACTTAAAAATCTTCTTAACTTTACATTGTTTTTTCTAATATGAAGTCAAAGAGTGAGTGTAAAATGGTTAATACATACACAATGAAAGTCAAACAGGAAAAGGGAGAGGAAAGAAAAAAATGCAGACATCTCTTTCGTGCTCAAACTATTGGAAGAGGAAATTAAGTACTGAGATACAGTATTAAATAAAAAATGAAGTTGTATACTTGCCTAATAGAAGGGTATAAAAAAAAGCTTATTTTACATGGGAAGGAGTAGGATTCAGTTAAAGTATGTTTCAATATGAGAACTATACAAAACTTTTAAGATGGGATTTAAAGAGTTTTTCTTTAAGATTTTCTTAGAGTCAGACTTTAACTTTGTAGAAAGAGAGCAGTGTGAAATAAATTGAAAGTGTACAATTAATATCAAGGAAAATATTAAAATTTTTAAAATTGACAGATATGTCTGTCTTAAGGGTTCTTGCTCTTTGTCTCCTTTATTACTCAAAATATTCCTTGTATGTCATAAAGAATATGTAAAGCACTACATATACAGAGTGGACTGAAATATAAAGTCTTTTAACTTTGGGCCTGGGATATAGAGGCAGAACAGGTTAATAACCAGTATAAGAATATACCAAGAAAAAGAACATGTATGAAGACATAGAGTTTAAAGGAAACAAGGAATGTTAATATGTGTGAAGAAAGTTGGTATGCTTCAATTATAGGCAGGTGAAGTGGGGGATAGAAATTAGTCTAGACAGAAGAGTCAAAATCAAGATTTATAAGCACTTGTAGATTTTTTGTTGTTTGGGCATTATCTGAAGAGGGATGACTAACTACCAAAGGGTTTTAATCAGGTGGATGACATTTTCAAATATGAATTTAAGGGAAAAAATTACTCTTCCTACAGTAAGAGAGGAGAATGATTAAAGGCTAGGAAAGTGGTTATAATGTTATTGTAGAAGTGTTAAGCCAGAGAGATGATTGCGATCTGCAACAATAAGACAGTGGAGACGGAGAGAACTAGATTGATATGAATATTATTTCAGGATTTTGATTAAAAATAGGAACAGACAAAAACTTAAAGATGATGCTGTAGATGCTAGCCTTGGCAATTGGATGAATATTGTGTAGATGAAGCTAGAAACCAATGAAATCTGTTGAAAAAGATTTGAGAAAGAAGAGAAATTCCAATTCTGGAAACAATGTGGTAAAAGTCTTATAAATTTGCAAATAGAAATCTGCAATCGGTTTCTGCCTTACTTTGAGAGATTTGGGCTGAAGTTTTAAATTTGAATAATATAAAAGTTAATTGAATTCATTAGACTGCGAAGACTAAGACAGGGTCAGTTGTAGACTTAGAGAAGATGCAAAATGTGCAATTGGAGAAAAAGACTGAAAAGTTTGGGGTGGAAATGGATATTACCCACCCCCTCCCCCCAAAAAAGAAAGGCTAAGTTAATACACAAAGTAACTGAAGAGGAAGTTTAGAGAAGTTTGGAGTTGCTGAATATTGTCAAGTAGTCAAGTTTTTTTGTTTTAGAAGTAAGGGGTTATTGTTCCTTGAGGACATGTTTACTGGGGTGGTAAGAAGAAAGGCTATAGATGACATAGGTCTGGAAAGACTGTGGGAGAGGGGAAAAGAGTGAACCATGGCACATGTGTCTTTCATCAAATAATGGGAAGGGGAGGTTTCCAGAAGAATGTCAAAAGAATTGATATTTGTCTAAAGCATGAGGGCCCTTGGACCTCAGTCATATTGTGATACTAGCAGTAAGTTTGCAATGGTGTGTATAAATTAAAATTTCAACATATTAGGGAAAACAAAGCAAAGCAAAACAAAACAAAACAAAACAACCAGCATATTAAGAAAAAGGATCCCTGGCAGCAAGAGATTGAGGAAAAGGGAACAGCAAGAAGAGTAGAGAGCTGAGGAAAGGAAGCTGCTAAATCTGGGTGTAAGGTCCTGAGTTCAAGCCTGAGTGGTGTATCTATGAAACTGATCCAAAACTGACAAATCATTGGCTTTAAGAACTAAACTATGGTCCAGAACACTGCTCAGTCTCCACCACATGGGGCCTTGGGTAGTGCACATGTGTGGTACACCCACGTAGGATTGGAAATCTTTGAAAACTTATCAGAAACAATACCCTCGCAAAAGTTTGTGGTAATCTAACCAAGTTGATTTCCTGCCATAATAATTTTTTTTAGAAAATCAACATTTTCCAAAAGGTATTAACAGGACTCAAAGTTGCAACATAAAATAGAGAAAATGTCCAGGATATAATTCAAAATTCCTTGAAAAACATCAGGAAAACAACTCTGAAGGCAAAGGTTAATTAAACTTTAGAAAGTTTTTAAAATTATCAGACTTTAAAGAAATTATTATAACTATACCCTACTAAATACAGGAAAATATAGTTCATAATATAGTTCAAATTAATAGAAAGGCAGAAGGCTTGGTAGAGAACTGAGAAATCCAGTAATTAAAATAATTGAACTATATATTCTCAAGAATGGAATGAAAATATCAAAATCAGTAAAACTAAGCATTGAGATACATTTTTTTTCCAAAAAAAGAGCAAAAAATCTTCAAAGACATAGTAGGACAATATCAAAGGTGTAAAGACAATACTTAAAGGAAAACCAAGATTTAAAAACATTATAAATAAACATTGATATAGATGATTGGATAATTCTCATACAAAAAAATCAGTATATAGTGTAACAATAATTTTATTTTATTTTATTTATTTATTTTTTAATTTTTTATTTTTTATAAACATACATTTTTATCCCCAGGGGTACAGTTCTGTGAATCACCAGGTTTACACACTTCACAGCACTCACCAAAGCACATACCCTCCCCAATGTCCATAATCCCACCCCCTCTCCCAAAACCCCTCCCTCCAGCAACCCTCAGTTTGTTTTGTGAGATTAAGAGTCACTTATGATTTGTCTCCCTCCCATCCCATCTTGTTTATTGATTCTTCTCCTATCCACTTAAGCCCCCATATTGGTGCATCACCACTTCCTCATATCAGGGAGATCATATGATAGTTGTCTTTCTCTGCTTGACTTATTTCGCTAAGCATGATACGCTCTAGTTCCATCCATGTTGTCGCAAATGGCAAGATTTCATTTCTTTTGATGGCTGCATAGTATTCCATTGTGTATATATACCACCTCTTCTTGATCCATTCATCTGTTGATGGACATCTAGGTTCTTTCCATAGTTTGGCTATTGTGGACATTGCTGCTATAAACATTCGGGTGCATGTGCCCCTTTGGATCACTACATTTGTATCTTTAGGGTAAATACCCAATAGTGCAATTGCTGGGTCATAGGGCAGTTCTATTTTCAACATTTTGAGGAACCTCCATGCTGTTTTCCAGAGTGGCTGCACCAGCTTGCATTCCCACCAACAGTGTAGGAGGGTTCCCCTTTCTCCGCATCCTCGCCAGCATCTGTCATTTCCTGACTTGTTGATTTTAGCCATTCTGACTGGTGTGAGGTGATATCTCATTGTGGTTTTGACTTGTATTTCCCTGATGTCGAGTGATATGGAGCACTTTTTCATGTGTCTGTTGGCCATCTGGATGTCTTCTTTGCAGAAATGTCTGTTCATGTCCTCTGCCCATTTCTTGATTGGATTATTTGTTCTTTGGGTGTTGAGTTTGCTAAGTTCTTTATACATTCTGGACACTAGTCCTTTATCTGATATGCCGTTTGCAAATATCTTCTCCCATTCTGTCAGTTGTCTTTTGATTTTGTTAACTGTTTCCTTTGCTGTGCAAAAGCTTTTGATCTTGATGAAATCCCAGTAGTTCATTTTTTCCCTTGCTTCCCTTGCCTTTTGCGTTGTTCCTAGGAAGATGTTGCTGCGGCAGAGGTCGAAGAGGTTGCTGCCCGTGTTCTCCTCAAGGATTTTGATGGATTCCTTTCGTACATTGAGGTCCTTCATCCATTTTGAGTCTATTTTCGTGTGTGGTGTAAGGAAATGGTCCAATTTCATTTTTCTGCATGTGGCTGTCCAATTTTCCCAGCACCATTTATCGAAAAGGCTGTCTTTTTTCCATTGGACATTCTTTCCTGCTTTGTCGAAGATTAGTTGACCATAGATTTGAGGGTCTATTTCTGGGCTCTCTATTCTGTTCCATTGATCTATGTGTCTGTTTTTGTGCCAGTACCATGCTGTCTTGATGATGACAGCTTTGTAATAGAGCTTGAAGTCCAGAATTGTGATGCCACCAACGTTGGCTTTCTTTTTCAATATCCCTTTGGCTATTCGAGGTCTTGTCTGGTTCCATATAAATTTTAGAATTATTTGTTCCATTTCTTTGAAAAAGATGGATGGTACTTTGATAGGAATTGCATTAAATGTGTAGATTGCTTTAGGTAGCATAGACATTTTCACAATATTTATTCTTCCAATCCAGGAGCATGGAACATTTTTCCATTTCTTTGTGTCTTCCTCAATTTCTTTCATGAGTACTTTATAGTTTTCTGAGTATAGATTCTGTGTCTCTTTGGTTAGGTTTATTCCTAGGTATCTTATGGTTTTGGGTGCAATTGTAAATGGGATTGACTCCTTAATTTCCCTTTCTTCTGTCTTGCTGTTGGTGTAGAGAAATGCAACTGATTTCTGTGCATTCATTTTATATCCTGACACTTTACTGAATTCCTGTATAAGTTCTAGCAGTTTTGGAGTGGAGTCTTTTGGGTTTTCCACATATAGTATCATATCATCAGCGAAGAGTGATAATTTGACTTCTTCTTTGCCGATTTGGATGCCTTTAATTTCCTTTTGTTGTCTGATTGCTGAGGCTAGGACCTCTAGTACGATGTTGAATAGCAGTGGTGATAATGGACATCCCTGGTGTGTTCCTGACCTTAGCAGAAAAGCTTTCAGTTTTTCTCCATTGAGAATGATATTTGCGGTGGGTTTTTCATAGATGGCTTTGATGATATTGAGGTATGTGCCCTCTATCCCTACACTTTGAAGAGTTTTGATCAGGAAGGGATGCTGTACTTTGTCAAATGTTTTTTCAGCATCTATTAAGAGTATCATATGGTTCTTATTCTTTCTTTTATTGATGTGTAGTATCATATTGACTGATTTGCGGATGTTGAACCAACCTTGCAGCTCTGGAATAAATCCCACTTGGTCGTGGTGAATAATCCTTTTAATGTATTGTTGAATCCTATTGGCTAGTATTTTGTTGAGTATTTTCGCATCTATGTTCATCAAGGATATTGGTCTATAGCTCTCTTTTTTGATGGGATCCTTGTCTGGTTTTGGGATCAAGGTGATGCTGGCCTCATAAAATGAGTTTGGAAGTTTTCCTTCCATTTCTATTTTTTGGAACATTTCAGGAGAATAGGAATTAGTTCTTCTTTAAATGTTTGGTAGAATTCCCCCGGGAAGTTGTCTGGCCCTGGGCTTTTGTTTGTTTGGAGATTTTTAATGACTGTTTCAATCTCCCTACTGGTTATGGGTCTGTTCAGGCTTTCTACTTTTTCCTGGTTCAGTTGTGGTAGTTTATATGTTTCTAGGAATGCATCCATTTCTTCCAGATTGTCAAATTTATTGCCGTAGAGTTGCTCATAGTATGTTCTTATAATAGTTTGTATTTCTTTGGTGTTAGTTGTGATCTCTCCTCTTTCATTCATGATTTTATTTATTTGGGTCCTTTCTCTTTTCTTTTTGATAAGTCTGGCCAGGGGTTTATCAATTTTATTAATTCTTTCAAAGAACCAGCTCCTAGTTTCGTTGATTTGTTCTATTTTTTTTTTTATTTCTATTTCATTGATTTCTGCTCTGATCTTTATGATTTCTCTTCTCCTGCTGGGCTTAGGGTTTCTTTCTTGTTCTTTCTCCAGCTCCTTTAGGTGTAGGGTTAGGTTGTGTACCTGAGACCTTTCTTGTTTCTTGAGAAAGGCTTGTACCGCTATATATTTTCCTCTCAGGACTGCCTTTGTTGTATCCCACAGATTTTGAACCGTTGTATTTTCATTATCATTTGTTTCCATGATTTTTTTCAATTCTTCTTTAATTTCCCAGTTGACCCATGCATTCTTTAGAAGGATACTGTTTAGTCTCCATGTATTTGGGTTCTTTCCAAACTTCCTTTTGTGGTTGAGTTCTAGCTTTAGAGCATTGTGGTCTGAAAATATGCAGGGAATGATCCCAATCTTTTGATACCGGTTGAGTCCTGATTTAGGACCGAGGATGTGATCTATTCTGCAGAATGTTCCATGTGCACTAGAGAAGAATGTGTATTCTGTTGCTTTGGGATGAAATATTCTGAATATATCTGTGATGTCCATCTGGTCCAGTGTGTCATTTAAGGCCTTTATTTCCTTGCTGATCTTTTGCTTGGATGACCTGTCCATTTCAGTGAGGGGAGTGTTAAAGTCCCCTACTATTATTGTATTATTGTTGATGTGTTTCTTTGATTTTGTTATTAATTGGTTTATATAGTTGGCTGCTCCCACATTGGGGGCATAGATATTTAAAATTGTTAAATCTTCTTGTTGGACAGACCCTTTGAGTATGATATAGTGTCCTTCCTCATCTCTTATTATAGTCTTTGGCTTAAAATCTAATTGATCTGATATAAGGATTGCCACTCCTGCTTTCTTCTGATGTCCATTAGCATGGTAAATTCTTTTCCACCCCCTCACTTTAAATCTGGAGGTGTCTTCGGGCTTAAAATGTGTTTCTTGGAGGCAACATATAGATGGGTTTTGTTTTTTTATCCATTCTGATACCCTGTGTCTTTTGACAGGGGCATTTAGCCCATTCACATTCAGGGTAACTATTGAGAGATATGAATTTAGTGCCATTGTATTGCCTGTAAGGTGACTGTTACTGTATATGGTCTCTGTTCCTTTCTGATCTACCACTTGTAGGCTCTCTCTTTGCTTAGAGGACCCCTTTCAAGATTTCCTGTAGAGCTGGTTTGGTATTTGCAAATTCTTTCAGTTGTTGTTTGTCCTGGAAGCTTTTAATCTCTCCTTCTATTTTCAATGATAGCCTAGCTGGATATAGTATTCTTGGCTGCATGTTTTTCTCGTTTAGTGCTCTGAAAATATCATGCCAGCTCTTTCTGGCCTGCCAGGTCTCTGTGGATAAGTCAGCTGCCAATCTAATATTTTTACCATTGTATGTTACAGACTTCTTTTCCCGGGCTGCTTTCAGGATTTTCTCTTTGTCATTGAGACTTGTAAATTTTACTATTAGGTGACGGGGTGTGGGCCTATTCTTATTGATTTTGAGGGGCATTCTCTGAACCTCCTGAATTTTGATGCTCGTTCCCTTTGCCATATTGGGGAAATTCTCCCCAATAATTCTCTCCAGTATACCTTCTGCTCCCCTCTCACTTTCTTCTTCTTCTGGAATCCCAATTATTCTAATGTTATTTCGTCTTATGGTGTCACTTATCTCTCGAATTCTCCCCTCGTGGTCCAGTAGCTGTTTGTCCCTCTTTTGCTCAGCTTCTTTATTCTCTGTCATTTGGTCTTCTATATCACTAATTCTTTCTTCTGCCTCATTTATCCTAGCAGTTAGAGCCTCCATTTTTGATTGCACCTCATTAATAGCTTTTTTGATTTCACCTTGGTTAGATTTTAGTTCTTTTATTTCTCCAGAAAGGGCTTTTATATCTCTCGAGAGGGTTTCTCTAATATCTTCCATGCCTTTTTCGAGCCCGGCTAGAACCTTGAGAATTGTCATTCTGAACTCTAGATCTGACATATTACCAATGTCTGTATTGATTAGGTCCCTAGCCTTCGGTACTGCCTCTTGTTCTTTTTTTTGTGTTGAATTTTTACGTCTTGTCATTTTGTCCAGATAAGAGTATATGAAGGAGCAAGGAAAATACTAAAAGGGTGGCAACAACCCCAGGAAAATATGCTTTAACCAAATTAGAAGAGATCCCAAACCATGAGGGGGGAGAAAGAGGATAAAAAGAGGTTCAAAAAGGAAGAAAGAAAAAAAAAAAAAAGGAAAAAAAGAGAAGAAAAGAATTTAAAATAAGAAAACAAATAAGAAAAATATAAAAAAGAAAAAATATATATATTAGATAAACTAGTTAAAAAACGTTAAAAAAGAAAAAGGTAAAAGTTAAAAAAAATTTAACCAGAAGGCGAGAAAAAAAAAAACAAAAAAGGAAAAAGAAAAAAATTAAATTAACTGCAAGACTAAAAAAATATCACAGGAAAAAAGCCATGAGTTCCGTGCTTGGCTTTCTCCTCCTCTGGAATTCTGCTGCTCTCCTTGGTATTGAAACCGCACTCCTTGGTAGGTGAACTTGGTCTCGGCTGGATTTCTTGTTGGTCTTCTGGGGGAGGGGCCTGTTTTAGTGATTCTCAAGTGTCTTTGCCCCAGGCAGAATTGCGCTGCCCTTATCAGGGGCCGCGTGAGTAATCCGCTCGGGTTTGCTTTCAGGAGCTTTTGTTCCCTGAGCGCTTTCCGTAGAGTTCCAGAGGACGGGGAATACAAATGGCGGCCTCCTGGTCTCTGGCCCGGAGGAGCCGAGAGCCCAGGGCCCCACTCCTCGGTGCGCCCTCAGAGAACAGCGCCCAGTTACTCCCGTATGCCTGACCTCCGGCCGCGCTCCGAGCTCACCGAGCCTGCCACCGGTTCAAGGTCACCCCGAGCTGTGAGCTTACTGTCGGCTCTGTCTCTGAGCCGGCTTTCCCGTTCCAATACCCGCAAGCTCTGCAACACTCAGACACCCCCGATCCTTCTGTGACCCTGCGGGACCTGAGGCCACACTGACCCCTCGTAGGCTTCGCCCCGGTTTAGCCTCTGGAGCGATGTCCCTCAGCGGAACAGACTTTTAAAAGGCCTGATTTTGTGTTCCGTTGCTCCGCCCTTGCCGGGAGCCGGCCCCTCCCCCCGGGGTCTATCTTCCCGTCGCTTTGGATTCACTTCTCCGCCGGTCCTACCTTTCAGAAAGTGGTTGTTTTTCTGTTTCCAGAATTGCTGTTCTTCTTCTCTTTAATCTGCCGATGGATTTTCAGGTGTTTGCCATCTTTAGATAAGCTATCTAGCTGGTCTCTGGCTAGCTGAAGTAGTCTCAGCTTGCTACTTCTCCGCCATCTTGACTCCTCCTCCACAATAATTTTAAAATATTGAAAATAGGGCACTTGAGTGGCTCAGTGGGTTAAGCCGCTGCCTTCGGCTCAGGTCATGATCTCAGGGTCCTGGGATCGAGTCCCACATTGGGCTCTCTGCTCAGCAGGGAGCCTGCTTCCCTCTCACTCTCTCTGCCTGCCTCCCTGCTTACTTGTGATCTCTCTCTGTCAAATAAATAAATAAAATCTTTAAAAAATATTTTGAAAATAAATGATGGTAAACTTCAGCATCCAATCTGGCAAAAATGTCCTTTTCTAAGAAAGATGATAGAAATAATATTCTAAAATTTAAACACAAAGCAAATGACAACAGAAAAATAGGTGAATTAATCAGTAGCAAGGCTATTCTAGCAGAAATGCTGAATAAAGTTCTTCAGGAAGAGGGAAGTAATATTGTAGGAAGACTTAGAAGTGCACAATTAAAAGCAATAATGATCATGTCTCATGTCTCATAAATGTAATAGACTATATTTTGCTTTTAAAAATGATTGTTGAAAGTAGAATTATTACCTTATCTGAAAGAATGTATAAGAATGTACATATTACAACTACAATTTAAGATAAGGTACTTAAAGGATGATAGTGCATAACGTTTCTATGCTTAACATTGTAAAATAGTAGGTGTAAGTAGATTGAGTAGTTGGACATATGTATTTTAATCCCTATATCACCACTAAAAACACAATTCAAATAAATATAGTAAAAAATAGCCATATTAAATGAGATTTTTAACAGAATAATTAAATAGAGGCAGGAAAAATGAAACAGAAGAATGAATACAGTGAAGATTTAGAAAACAAAGTAAGACTAAAATCCAGCCACACCAATAATTAAATGTAAATTACCTAAGCACAATACATGAACACATGAGCACTGTCAATGGCCTTATATATTGTTCCCAAGACCCCACTTTGAATATAATTTAGGATTGTTAACTAGTAAAGGAATGGAAAATGATATGTACAGGCTAAAGAAATCTTGAATGTGTTTATCATCAGGTAAGTAAATTGAGGTAAATCAGGTAAATGAGTCTTTAAAATAAAGAAGATACCTGAGGTTAAACAGTGAAAACAGGGTTAATTCATCAAAAACACATATCAGTCCTAAGTGTGTATGCAACTAAGAAATAGCTTCAAACTACATAAAACAAAAACTAGCAGAATTGAATATATATATCCACACTGGGACATTTCAGCATTTTTGTTGTTGTTGTTAACTGATAGAACAAGTAGGAAAAAATAGCAGTGAATGAGAAACCATGTATAACTGTATCAACCAACATTCCCTAACTGGTATTTTATAGAATACGTAACCCGAGGAGACTCAAATATATATTCTTTTGAAGTGCATATGGAATGTCACAAAATAGACCCTATATTGGGCTCTAAACAAACTACCAAATTAAAACCAATTGAAATTATACAATATATGCTTTGACCATAATGGAATAAACTAGGAATCAATAAGAAAGTGTGTGTCAAAAACCTGCAAATAGACACTAAATTATACATTTCTAAATCATGTTGAAAAGGAATGAACATTTTAAACTCAATGAAAGATTACAACAACATATCAAAATATGTGAGTTGAAGTTAAAGCAGTGGTTGGAGAAAAAGCAACATTAAGACTACTCTTTGACACCTTTACACAATAAAGATGTGTCACTGGAGTAAAAGTAAATAGGATTTGTTTGTTGTCTAATGCATTTTCTAAACATCAGTCACCTGAGCTATGTTGAAATGACACCACACATCCAATACAATCAATCAAATTGATTTACCCTGAGTCAGGACTCTATGCACCCAGATGTTGATTAAAGTATTGATAACTTTGGCATATTTTATATTGCAAGGGCACTCAGGTAATAATGTTTATGTATTATATGCAGTAGTAATATTATCAGCAAACGTAAGAGAGTGCTTCAGAGGAATGATTTTTTTTAAGTATTCCTGATTTCAAGATCTACTCAGAGTTTAAAAACTCAAGTTCATAGAATGAAATGATTAAGGAAATTTTAAGGTACTTTTTTTCCCTAGAATATGTATTTTTTCCCAGTGATAAGAAATTTTAAATAGTTTTTGGAATAATATGCCTTTAAAATGAATAAATGAAGGAGAATCTTGGGACAAGTCCCTCTCTTCTGTTCTCAAAGTGCTTTGAAAAAAATAAAACTGAAGACTATATAAGTGATTCCTTTACTATCCCAAAATGTAGGAAGATTCCAGAAATTACTGCATGATTCTGTGTTTCATAGGTTTGGAGATATTTTCCTCTCTCATCCACAACATTCATGCATACATGATTAAATGGAAATTTCAGGATATCAGATCATGGTGACAGTTGCAAACGTTTTGCTGTACATGTACCTTTAAACTGTACATTGTCTAAATAATATATAGATCTGCTTTACTTTTAGATCACTGATGGAAGGCGAATGATATTAATTGCCTGAATTATCTTCAGTCCAAGATCTGAGCTTGGTCTCTGAGTTAGGACAGGTTTAGGAAATGGGTGGCAGAGTGGCTTTCCTGCATCCTTTGGCATCCCTTCTGCAGAAGTAGTAGGTATGACTTTATTTCCATGCTAAAACTCAATCCATGATAAAATGTTGTAATCTGAACCTACTTGAAATTCTGATTTATTTTGTCTTGGATGCATAGGTCATGTTTTTTTCTTATTTTCTCTGGAGAGCTATACATATCAATAAAGCATCTAGAAGGGTTCAAGCTAGGGTTTGAATTGTGTGGTCATTAAGGCTGATGTGAAAGCCGTCTGAGACAGCAACTTCAAGCATGCTGCAAGTTGAACTAGTGAAACTCATTAAAGGACACTTTGAACTTTTGTCTGAAATCTTTGAGCTCTATAAAGCATAGAAAGTAGTTTCTCTATGAGAGCTATAAGATTATGTGGTAATTATAATTTTGGCTAAAGGTTTCCAATGAACAAAGCAGGCAAAATAAAAAGTATTCCTTTCATAATTGTTTTGGTAATTTAAACAGATGCAGGATTTTTGATAGCAAACACATTTTTTTATTACTGAGTTTCTATAGAGGAAAATGTACCTAGTAAGTAACTATAAATAAATTAGGTCATATCGTAATTTATGTATTGTAATAAAGTTCTGTTCTTCTAGCACATTTCGCTTTCCATCTTGGCATCCTCAGACTTTCTGGTTGATTTTTAATTTGCATAAAGTAAGCTCTAATTCTTATATTTCTACTGTTTATGAAAAATGCATCCTATCATGTATCTACCATTACAGTACCATCCAGATTGTTTCTACCACTCTAAAAAGTCCCCGATTTCCCCCAGTTGAACATGTCCCACTCCTAACACTCACTTGTCATCTGTATTTCATATTTCATATTTGCCAGATCCCATGTCAGTGGATCTGCATGTTATGTAATTGTTCTGATCTAACTTCTTTCACATAGCATGGTATCATTAGGACTCATCTGGGGCTCTTTTTGTCTTTAATTATTGATTAATATTCCAATGTGTAGGTATACCACAATTTCTTTAACTGTTTACCTTCTGAAGGACATCTTGATTGCTTCCACTTTTTAACAATTGTGAATATAGTTGCATTAAACATTCATGTTTTGTGTGGACCTAAGTTTTCAAGTCAGTGGGATGAAATATGTGAGAGCATAATTGCTGGGTCCTGTGTTCATACAGCTGACTTGAACAGTGTGATCATTAGGGGTGCCCAACCCCTCCCCCTGCACAGTTGAAAATCCATGTTATAACTTTGACCCCCTCCAAAAAAACTTTAACAGGCTACTGTTGAACAGAAGCCTTAGCAATTAACATAAACAGTTGACTAAAACATTTTGTGTCTTCTGTGTATTATATGCTATATTTCTACAATAAAAGTAAGCTTGAGAAAAAAAAATTAAGAAATCATAAAGAAGAGAAAACACATTTACACAACTGAAATTTATTGAATTCAAATTGTTAAAATTTATTTTTATTGAATTAAAAATTTATTGAAAATAATCTATTTGTAAGTGGACCCATGCAGTTCAAACTCATATTGTTCAAGGGTCATCTGTTTATTAAAAAGGCTTCTTACAAAGTGCTGCACTTTGCGTTCCTACCAGCAGCAAGTGAGAGTTCTTGCTCTGCATCTTTATCAGCATTTTGTATTGGCATTATTGGAATTACAGCCATTTAAACACATGTTTTAATTTGCTTTTCCCTAATGACCAAAGATGTTGAGCTTTCATATGCTTATTTTCCATCTATGTATCTTCTTTGGTTCCTGTTTAGTCAAGTGTTTTTAAGACAACTTGCTTTTATTTTCTTAGGATATTAAAATTCTACCCACCTTCTTTTAAATCACTGTGAATTTTTAATTGGCAATCCTCCTAGGATAATTTCTAGCAAAAGCTCACAAAGAGGACATGACCAAAAACATGTTGCCATTCTAATTGTCCTAAAGCAGATGTTTACTTCACTGAAATAACTGGTATTTCTGTTGGAAAATGTTTGCCAAAACAACATTTTATTTTGACCAATAAACTATGATTGTTACCAAATAAAGGATTTGTTGAGAGAAACATATGTTCAATTGTGAAAAAGGAAGCCAAATTCCAATATTATGCTATTACGCTGACAACCTGAAATGAAACTATATAAAGTTACATATTTTTAACATTAATAATAGTTTATAATTTTATTTTAGGCATCAAAGCTGTACTTTTATTATTACAGAATGTTGCATATAAAATATGAAATATTCACATTAATTTAGACAGTATACAATTTTACTTAACTGAATCCACTTTCCAAAATTTGTCTTTGTGAACTTAACTATGGTTGATTGCAATATAATAAATATTACATAATAGCTCACCTCTTGGCTATAAGTCATATTTAATCAATTATGTAATTTGTAATCTTTTTTAGTATTTTCTATATGGGCCATTTTGTATTTTAAATATTTACTACAGTATGAGATTTCAGTATTTTCTGACTAATATTTATGGACAGTAAACTAGATAGGGTTATTCTTTTCTTTAAATTAACATATAATGTATTATTTGTTCCAGGAGTGCAGGTCTGTGAGTCATCACTCTTACACAATTCACAGCACTCACCATACCATCTAACTTCTCCAGTGTCCATCACCCACCCACCCATCCTTCCCACCCCTCCCCTCCAGCAAGCCTCAGTTTGTTTCCTGAGATTAAGAATCTCATGGTTTGTCTCCCTCTCTGGTTTCATCTTGCTTCATTTTTCCCTCCCTTCCTCTAGGATCCTGTCTTGTTTCTCAAATTCCTCATATTGGTGAGATAATATGAAATTTGTCTTTCTCTGATTGACTTATTTTGCTTAGCATAATACCCTCTAGTTCCAACCAGATCATTGCAAATAGCAAGATTTTGAGGTTTTGATGACTGCATAGTATTCCATTGTGTGTGTGTGTGTGTGTGTGCGTGCGTATACACACTGAATATATATAGAGAGATATCTATCTATCGGTGGATAGATAGATAGAGATAGATAGATAGATAGACCATGTCTTCTTTATCCATTCATCTGCTGATGGACATCTGGGCTTTTTCCATAGTTTGGCTGTTGTGGACATTGCTGCTATAAACATTGGGGTGCACATGCCCCTTCAGATCACTACATTTGTATCTTTGGGGTAAATACCCAGTTGTGCAATTGCTGGATCATAGGGTACCTCCATTTTCAACTTTTTGAGGAGCTTCCATACTGTTTTCAGGGTGGCTGTACCTGCTTGCATTCCCACCAACAGTGTAGGAAGTTTCCCCATTTTCTGCATCCTCACCAACATCTGTCATTTCCTTACTTGTTAATTTTAGCCATTCTAACTGGTATGAAGTGGTATCTCACTGAGGTTTTGATTTGTATTTCCTTGATGCCAAGTGATGTTGTGCATTTTTTCATGTGTCTTTGGCCATTTGGATGACTTCTTTGCAGAAATGCCTGTTCATGTCTTCTTCCCATTTCTTGATTGAATTTGAGTGTTATTTGAGTGTTGAGTTTGATAAGTTCTTAATAGATTTTGGATACTAGCCCTTTATCTGATATCCCATTTACAAATATCTTCTCCCATTCTGCTGATTGTCTTTAGGTTTTGTTGACTGTTTCCTTTGATGTGCAAAATCTTTTTATCTTGATGAAGTCCCAGTAGTTTCTTTTTGCCTTTGCTTCCCTTGCCTTTGGTGATGTTTCCTGGAAGAAGTTGCTACAGCTGAGGTTGAAAAGGTTCCTGCCTGTGTTCTCAAGGATTTTGATGTATTCCTGTCTCACATTTAGGTCTTTCATACATTTTTAGTCTATTTTTGTGTGTGGGGTAAGGAAATGGTCCAGTTTCATTTTTCTGCATATGGTCATCCAGTTTTCTGAACACCATTGTTGAAGAGACTATCTTTTTTCCATTTCACATTCTTTCTTGCTTTGTCAAAGATTAGTTGATCATAGAGTGTAGTGTCCATTTCTGGGCTTTCTGTTCTCTTCCATTGATCTATGTGTCTGTTTTGTTTTTTGTTTTGTTTGTTTGTTTGTTTTGTTTTTTTTGGCCAGTACCATACTGTCTTGATAATTACAGCTTTGTAATATAGATTAAAGTTTGGAATTGTGATGCCTTCAACTTTTGTTTTCCTTTTCAACATTCCTCTGACTACTCAGGGTCTTTTCTGGTTCCATACAAATTTTAGAAGTATTTGTTCCATTTCTTTGTAAACAGTTGATGGTATTTTGATAAGGACTGCCTTAAATGTATAGATTGCTCTAGGATGCATAGACACTTTAACAATATTTGTTCTTCCAATCCTTAAGCATGGAACATTTTTCCATTTCTATGTGTCTTCCTCAATTTCTTTTATGAGTATTCTATAGTTTCCTGAGTACAGATTCTTTGCCTCTTTGGTTAGATTTATTCCTAGGTATCTTATGGTTTTAGGTGTAATTGTGAATGGGATCACTTTCTTATTCCTTTTTCTTCTGTCTTGGTGGTGGTGTATAGAAATGCAACTGATTTCTTTGCATTGATTTTATATCCTGACACTATACTGAATTCCTGTATGAGTTATAGCAGTTTTGGGGTGGAGGAGTCTTTGGGGTTTTCCACATAAATATAATCTTCAGAGTGAGAGTTTGACTTATTCTTTGCCAATTTGGATTTATTTTATTTCATTATTTCTCTTCTACTGCCAAGTTTAGGGTTTATTTGCTGTTCTTTTTCAGGCTCCTTTAGGTGTAAGGTTAAGTAGCATATTTGAGACCTTTCTTACTTCTTGAGAAAGGCTTGTATTGCTATATACTTTCCTTTTAGGATAGCCTTTCCTGCATCATAAGTATTGTTAAGTTCTCTTTTCATTTTCATTTGTTTCCAGCATTTTAAAAAATTCTTCTTTAATTTCCTGGTTGACCCACTCATTCTTTAGTAGGATGCTCTTTAGCCTCTATATATTTGAGGTCTTTCCAACTTTCCCCTTGTGATTGAGTTCTAATTTCAAAGCATTGTGGTCCAAAACTATGCAGGGAATGATCCCAGTCTTTTGGTACTGGTTGAGACTTGATTTGTGACCTAGGATATTATGTATTCTGGAGAATGTTCCATGTGTGCTAGAGAAGAGTGTGTATTCTGTTGCTTTGGAATGGAATGTTCTGAATATATCTGTGAAGCTCATCTGGTCCAGTGTGTCATTTAAAGCCTTTATTTCCTTTTTGATCTTTTGCTTAGATGACCTGTCCATTTCAGTGAGGGGAGTATTACAGTCCCCTACTATTATAGTATTAATCTCGATGTGTTTCTTTGATTTTGTTATTAATTGGCTTATATAATTGGCTGCTCCTATGTTAGGGGCACAGATGTTTACAATGGTTAGATCTTGTTGGATAGACCATTTAAGTATAATATAGTGTCCTTCCTCATTTCTATAATCTAATTTGTCTGATATAAGGATTGTCACCTCAGCTTTCTTTTGAAGTCCATTAGCATGGTAAATTGTTTTTCACTGTCTCACTTTAAATATGGAGATGTTGTTAGGTTTAAAATGAAACTTTTGCAAGCAGCATATTGATGGGTCTTGTTTTTTATCCATTGTGATACCCTGTGTCTTTTGATTGGGGCATTTAGCCCAAATACATTCAGGGTAACTATTGAAAGATACGAATTTAGTGTCATTGCATTGCTTGTAAGGTGACTGTTACTGTATATTGTCTCTGTTCCTTTCTGGTCTATGTTGCTTTTAGGCTCTCTCTTTGCTTAGAGGACCCCTTTTAGTATTTCCTTTAGGGCAGGTTTCATGTTTTCAAATTCTTTTAGTTTTTGTTTGTTCTGGAAGCTTTTTATCTCTTCTTCTATTTTCAATGACAAACTAGCTAGACATAGTATTCTTGGCTGCATATTTTTTCTCATTTAGTGCTCAGACTATATCATGCCAGTCCTTTCTGGCCTGCCAGGTTTCTGTGGATTGGTCTGCTGCCAGTCTAATGTTTCTACCATTATAGGCTACAGACCTCTTGTCCTGAGCTGCTTTCAGGATTTTCTCTTTGTCTCTGAGACCTTCAAGTTTTACTATTAGATGATGGGGTGTTGACCTATTTTTATTGATTTTGAGGGGGGTTCTCTGTGCCTTCTTGATTTTGATGCCTGTTTTCTTCCCCGAATTAGGGAAATTTTCTCTGTAATTTGTTCCAGTAGACCTTCTGCCCTCCCCCTTTCTTCTTCTGGGATCCCAGTTATTCTAATATTGTTCATCTCATGATATTGCTTATCTCTTGAATGTTCCCATCATGATCCAGTAGTCATTTCTTTTACTCAGCTTCTTCATTCTCCATCATTTGGTCTTCTATATCACTAATTCTCTCTTTTACCTTATTTATCCTAGCAGATAGAGCCTCCATTTTTTATTGCACCTCATTAATAGCCTTTTTGATTTCCACTTTGTTAGATTTAGTTCTTTTATTTCTCCAGAAAGAGATTCTCTAGTATCTTCTATCCTTTTTTTGAAGCCCAATTAGTACATTTATAATTGCCATTCTGAAGTATAGTTCCAATATCTTACTAAGGTCCCTTTTGATTAGGTCCCTGGCAGTCGATACTACCTCTTGTTCTTTTTTTTTGAGGTGAGTTTTTCTGTTTTGTCATTTTGTCCAAGGAAGAATAAAGGAATGAGAACAAAATGTTAAAAGGGAAACAATAGCCCCAGAAAAATATACACTAAAAAATCAGAGGAAACCTGAAACCAAGGAGGGGAAAAAATGGTATGATCAGCCTGGTGAATAGAACAAAGCTACACACTAGATTTTGGGTGTATTTTGGTCTGTTAGAAGAAACTGCCTCCCAAAATTTAAAAGAAAGAAAAGTTTATATATACACAAAAATAAGGGAAAAAAAAATGAAGGGTTGTAATATGAGTGTAAAGATGAAAATTTAAAAATATTGTAAAAAAGAAATTGATAAGATAAGTTGATTGGAAAAAGAAAGGAAAAAAGAGAATGTGATCAGGTGGGAGACTAAAACAAAGCCATATATTAAATTTACGGTGTATTTTGTTCTGTTAGAAGAATCTGTATCCCAAAATTTTAAACAAAGAAAAATACATATATATTGTATATATATGCACATACACACAAAATAAGGTTAAATACAATGAAGGAATAGAATATTAATGTAAAAATAAAAATTAAAAGATTTTTAAAAGGAATTGATAAGATGTTGGTTGAACAAGGAAAGAAGAAAAACTAAAAAAAAATAGAAAAAGAATAAAACAAAATTTTAAAAAATTAACTTTGAAAGACTAAAGAATCATGGGGAAAAAGTCATGAATTCTGTGTGCTGTATTCCCCTAGTGCTGTAATTTTGCATTTCTCATTGATCAGTAAACTTGTTTTTGGCTGGATGTTCTTGCTGATCTTCTGGGGGATGGGACTGTTGCAGTGGTTCTCAAATGTCTTTACCAGAGGCAGAATTGCATCGCCCTTCCCAGGGGCCATGCTAAATAATCTACTCAGGTTTGCTCTCAGTAGCTTTTGTTCCCTGAAAGCTTTCCATACAGCTTTGGAGGACAAGAATGAAAATGGCTACCTCCCAGTCTCTCTCCAGAGAGCTTGTGGCCCCATTCCTCAATGAGCCCTCAGAGAAAAGCAGTTAATCTTGTCTCCGTGGCTTCTGGCTGCATTCTGTGCTCACCTGGCCTGTAATCAAGCGTTTCTGTCTCTAGGACATGACCCCATTTGGAGTTTCCAAACCCAGGAAATTCCTGTGGTGTGCTCCCATGCCAGTCTTCCTGGGGGAGGAAATGGAATCTCTCTGGATCTTCCATTTGTTGGGTTCCTGCTTGAAGAGTAGTGGCCCAACTATGTCATGGATCACGGTTTATGGCAACCCTGAGCTGAGAGCCCAGTCCTTGGCTCCATCTTTGTAGCCCACTTTCTCATTCTGATACTTGGGAGCTCTGCCACAATGAAGCACCCCAGGTCTTTCTGTGATCCCAAGGGTCCTGAAACCATACTGTCCCTGCCGAGGGTTCCACTCCTAGCTTAGCCACTGAAGTGATGTCCCTCAGCAAAGCAGGCTCTAAAAGTTCTGAGGTTGTGCTCCACTGTTCTATCATGTGCTGGTACCCGGCTGATGCAGGCTCCCTCCCCCCACTGTCTATCTTCCCAAATATCAACTTGGATTCACTTCACTGCACATCCTGCCTTCCAGAATGTGGTCACTTTTCTGTTCATAGAATTGCTGTTATTATTTTCTTTGATCTACTGTTGAGTTTGTAGGTGTTCAGAATAGTTTTATAGTTATGTAGCTGAATTCCTTGGACCAGCCAACTTTTAGGTCTCCTATTCCCCCAGTGATCTTGCTTCTCCCTCCCATATTAGGGTTATTCTTGAAAGTAGCACCATTCATTCATATAATGAAATAAGATATTTCATAATAGGTAGCACTAAGCTCTGCTCTGAAATACAGATTTATCTTTATTTGATTCACTACATGTACTTTCCTCTTTAATATTTGTAACCTGAAGATATATTTTAAGATTGGTGTTTAAACACCTAGATAATGGATAAAATGAGATAGTTGACAAGGTAAGTGAGAATATATTCTTATATCTATGATGACCATAGCAGTTTAAAAACAACACCACCAAACCCTTTATTATCATTTCAGTAGGTCAAAAGTCTGGGCCCAGTGTGACACAGCTACTTTCTTTGCTCCAGGTCCACAGGACCTAGAAGTCAACAACACTGGGTTCCTTCCTTTAGGCTCTGGGGAAAATGTGCTTCCAAACTTATTTAGGTTGTTAGCAGAATTTGGTTACTTGTGGTTGTAGGACTAAGATAATTGTTTCCCATCTGGATGTTAGAAAGGAAACAACCTATCTCCTACAGACTTCTCTTACAAGTATGCCAAAAGAACATGCAGTGGTATGTCAAATATTTCTCCCTCTTGGAATCATTCTACCATCCTCTTCTTCGTCTCTTCTGGTTCTTGTAATGCATCTTTCTGACTCCTGCTAGAGAAAGTTTGTTTTAAAATTTCATTAGGTTGGACCCATCTTAGATAATCCATATTCTCCCTAATTCAGATTCTTAAAATTAGTGAGATCTTTAAGTCCCTTTTGCTATGAAACATAACACATTCAAAGGCTCCAGAGATTAGGATGTGGACTTCTTTGGGTGACCATTTTATCTACCATATTTAGACACTAGACTAAATTTACTGAAAGGTAATAGATGACAGATATTAAAGATTTTGAATGCTTCCATCTAGAATTGGCTTCTTATCAATTAAAGAAAACTTGATTGAGTAAATCACTAAACGTTTAATTATACTTATATTGACTGAATAGTAAACATTAAAAGTGTTATATACTGTAAGCTTTGTATTAAGCTTACCATAAATTTGCTTTTAAGGATGCTTATTGCTTAAGGATAAGCAATAAAATTATAATCAGATGCAATCTGCAAATATGAAAAAATACATTTTGCAGACATCCTACAGTTGGGTAATTTTTAATAAAATAAGTTTAATAAAATATTTTTTTATCTTTGATGCATATACATATTAAAATGGGGTATAGATACTACATTGTGATATACAAGCTATTTTATATAGCTTTAATTGCTTAAGGTAAACTACATATATTTTGCTTTATTTAGCAATAATTTTTAGTGATTTCAGTGAGTGAAAATAAACTGATAGTTTTTGTAAAGTAAAATTTCTACCAGTAGCAAAAACTAAACGTGAATTAGGGGGAGGCATTCTGGTGTTTCATTCAGGCCAAACCCCAAAGTTCAATTTGCAGCCAAGTCATTGAGATAGTTCAATCATGATCATGGGGAAAATCATGGAAACTCTACCATTTACAGTGGGAAAAATTTGATTGCAATCAAGCTTCTGACCAAAGGTACTGAAAATTAAATATATTTGATATTGCCTGTAATATGTGATATTCCCATTTCTCCCCCTAAATTATATGTCCCTAACCTACTTTAAAGAAAATTCTTCAAGAGCCAAGTAAAGAATGGTATTATGATTTTTAAAGTTATCTGAGAACATCTCTCTGAGTTCATGCAGTTTTTCATATTTTAGTACCCTCTGTCATCTTGGCAATTTAGCAGTAGGCAATCTTCTGTTCTTGGGTAGGTATGCCTTCTCAATCTGAAGATAATCATAGTTGGGAAGGGAGGCAAATGGAAGTAGCTTTCTTCTATATTATTTGATGCACTGTCTTAGGGCGTTTCCTAAGAAGTGTCATTCTACCAGGTAAGTAATATAGCATTTTATTGTGCTCAGAAGTTCCTGTTGGATTTCTGAGCATTTCATTTACTTGAGGACATCAAATATAGATTGGAATAGGCTGTATGTCAACTCACATAGAAATGAGGAAACTAGACATTCAAATGAGACAGTTTAGGAGGTGTGTAAGTTATGGCATTTAATGTTAGTTTGTCCAAAAATTCAGTGTTCAACATTAAAAAGGTTCTTTCTCATTGATAATATCCTTTATGGCTCAGGAATTCATACTCTTCATTTCATATGCTGACAATTTAAACATGTGATACAGACCTTATTTTGCTCACAGTCCATTATTCATAACTAAAACACATGAACTCAGAGAAAAGGCTAGTAAACATAGTTTTCCCTTGTGTCTAAGATTACTGAAGTGCTTGGTCAACACTCAGCATACTTCTGTCACAGGAAATTAGAGGCATTGATATAAAGAAGTGACTAAAGCATAAAAGAATAAATAAGCAGGAAATCAGTAAAATATATAAGATGGTATATCAGAGATACAGAAAGATACGAGAAAATAAGACTCAAGGATAAAAGCTCCATTCAAGGCTTCTGTGTGTTTGGGTGTAGATCAAGAACAGAATGTGCTGGTTATTCTAAATTCCTTCCAAACATTTCCATTATCCGCATTCCTTGCCATACTCTATGACCCAAAAGACTGATCTCTCTGTTGTCCAACTGGGCTTGACCTTTAAGTTGTACAGGGAAGAGATGAGGGTGGATGAGAGAACTCTGTTTCAGGGTCATGTGTTTGGTTCTGGTGCCTCCATCTAAACTGTCATGACTGTAGCTTCTCTTGAGTAGGTCTTCATCAATTGTTATCACTCTCATTGGCCCTTAGGAGCACTTTTCTTCCCTTTTACCTCAGTTTTGTAGGTGAGGATAATGGTTTCCTGAGGTGGTTGATATTTGCCTGTTCTTGTTTGGTCATAACTCTACCTGGATCTATGTAAGTAATCCTTGTGTTAAAATTTCTCACTAAGGGGCGCCTGGGTGGCTCAGTGGGTTAAAGCCTCTGCCTTCAGCTCAAGTCATGGTCCCAGGGTCCTGGGATCGAGCCCCGCATCGGGCTCTCTGCTCAGTGGAGAGCCTGCTTCTGCCTCTCTCTCTCTCTGCCTGCCTCTCAGCCTACTTGTGATCTCTGTCAAATAAATAAATAAAATCTTTAAAAAAAAATTTTTTCTCACTAAGATCTTGGACCAGTCTTGTTGCTACTATGTTCACATCCAATATATTTGAAACTGTGGTATTATTTTACTGGTTTCCAAAGGACATCCAGGAGATGTATTTTTGTAGGTTTGTATATACATAATTTCTGTAGTTGATCTAAATTTTAATGTATTTCAAAGATATAACTTGATAGGAATAAGCTATAATTTTCCCACATTAGAACACTTTTATAGTTACATGCCAGTATAAAATACTTCCCTGTTATTACCTCAAATATAGTTTTATGAAGGGAAGAGGTCAACTGTCTGTATGAAGGACTAAAAGAATATTATTTAGAGCTTTCTTATTGAAGAAAACTCTAGGCTATTAATTCAAGTATAAACAACCACAAATTTTCTATCCACCTAATGAAGATATTTGGGTTGTTTTCAGTTTTAGGTTTTTACTAACAAAGCTACCAGAAGTTTGTATATACGTTTTTGTTGTTGATCTTATTTTAAGCTCTCAAAAGCCCTGTAAAAATGAATAATTATATTAATGTAACCGTTACAGTAATTAGTATCTTCTAATCCAGGCCAGGATTACACTTCAAAACCAAATTTGACCACCACCTAGTGATATTTTCTGATATTTCCCTGATCAATATTTTGGGACTCCCAGTAACAACTAATGAATAGGATCTTAAAAACTGAGAAGGTGGTTAAGTACTCAGTATTGTTTATTAAATGTTTGCTCCCTTCCAGCGAACACTACAAAATACTGATGTTCTTTGTGGTGAACATAATGATAGCTGTTCTAACTAGAGTGACCCTAGCCCTATGTCTGTATGTTCTCTTCCTTCCCAGAAAAATGAGCTCCATGCTTAATTAGTGGAAAAACATTAAAAATTTCTGGTTTCGTTATTTCCTCATTAAAGAATGAACATAGCATCTCTTTTCTGTTTATTCACTTCTGTTGAATTTTTGTGGAATATCATTAAATATTCCTAGGGCTTCTGACAACTCTGGGGATTTTTGTATTTGATAACCTTACATGAATATTGTGAAGTTAATGGAGGTTAAAAGATTTTGCCATGATAAAGCATGTGGTATGCAGAATAATGGCCTCCCAAAACATCCATGTCCTAAATACCTAAAATCTGTGAAAATGATATGTAACAAAGAATTAAATTTGTCAGTGAGACTAAGGTTACCAGGAAACTGATCTTGAATAGATGATCCTAGATTATTCTAGTAGGCCAAATATAATCATAAGAGGTTTTACAGGCTGAATAAAAAGACAAAAGAGTTGAAATCAGAGAAGATGTGACAGTGGGACTGGAGACATGGTGTTGTGAGAAAGACTGCCTGATGTTCCTGGTAACCATTGGGGCCCCCAAGATCTAAAGAATAAAGATGGCCTTTAGAAGCTAGAAAAGGCAAAGAAATGGACCCTCCCAAGAGAGTCTGAAAGGAAAGCAGCCTTTTTATCCTATTGAAGTCAATTTCTAATATGAAGTCAAAATTCCTATTGAATTTTGCCCAGTGATACCCATTTCTGATTTCTGACCTCCAAAAATGTGAAATAAATCTGCCTTGTTTTAAGCTACTAAGTTTCTGCGTTTTGCCAGCAGTAGAAAAGATTCATATACATTCATATAATGACAGTACTGAATAGTAAAGTTGAATAAACTATGGATAAATGCTACAACATAAACTATGGATATATGCTACAACATGGGTGGTCTTTTGGCTTAGAGGAAAAGCTCCACCCCAAAATAGTATATAGTGGGTGATTCCACTTATACAGTATTCTCAAAATAATAAAAGTATGAGGAGGGAGAACTGATTGTAATTAACAGTTAGGGACAAGATGGGTTGTAATTATAAAGGGTAGCATGAGGGAGTTTCTTTGTAGTGATGGAAGAATTCTGTTTCATATTAATTGAGATAAGTTATACAAATGTGTATGTCTTCATATGTATATGTATGTGTGTGTGTGTGTATATGTATGTATGTATATATGCATATTTTAAGAAAATTGCCTAAGAATACACCTACATACATTTGCAGGCAAGTGAGTGCATGTAATCAAGTTAACAGGGTTGCCCTGTATCAATTCACAGGTTTTGATAATGTGTTACTAGATACATAAGATGCCATGTTGGGGGATGGTGCATGAAAAGCTCACAGAATTCTGTACTATTGTTGTTGCTTCCTGGAAGTATATAATCATTTCAAAATCGAAAGGAAAATTGAGATCAACCATGTGAACCACTTAACACAAGACCTGTTACAGAGTGGGTACATATATCTGACTGGTTGTAAATAGTTGTCCAATCAAGTTGGAAACAGAAATAATATATAAGTGGAGGGGGGGAGGGAGTGGATGTGGGTAGATGGAAATTTCTTTGTTATTAGCAAATGATGGTTTATGATTGCATGAGGTTAATGTATATTTCATGTGGAGGAAAATGTTAGATGCCAGTGGAAGATTATATACTATTATTCTGTTCTTCCATGTATTTTATTCAGTATTCTTTGTACTTACTTGAATTATGTTCAAAGAAAACTGGGATAATATTAAAATAGCTAGGATTGTTCATGGATCTATATATGTAGATAGACACATAGATATAGAGATATAGATTTAGATATATTTTTGGTGGATTTCAGTTTTATGTTGATTTACTGAGATCTTTCAATGATATACTCAATAAAAATGCTACACTGATGGATCAAGTGTTTTCCATCATAGCTTCAACTACAAATTCTGTTTGATGAACAAGGTAATGAACCAACTTAAATATAGAAAAATTTTCATCAGTAATAAAATCTTTTTTCCCCTTTTTTTGGCTTTCTTCATCTTTGATTTACTGATTCCTAGTCTAGTGTATTAAATGCATCTTCTCACATATCGTTGAGGATGATAAAAAGTGGGATGCATTGCCTGGTATTTCTTTGTTTTTAAATTCTATATTTTAAGCATCACAGAAATAACTATTACAGCACACTAAAATTAATAACACCTGTGCATATGAATCTGTGATAGTGAATATCTTTAAGAAAATAGATTTTCTCCTTTTACATTTATTTTTTTCTTTTTTTTAAAGATTTTTTTTAAATTTATTTGACAGAAATCACAAGCAGGCAGAGAAGCAGGCAGAGGGAGAGGAGGAAGCAGGCTTCCTGCTGAGCAGAGAACCTGATGCAGGGCTCAGTCCCAGGACCCTGAGATCATGACCTGAGCCGAAGGCAGAGGCTTAACCCACTGAGCCACCCAGGCGCCCCTCCTTTTACATTTCTAAATTTGTCATTTTTCAAAAGTGGGGATTATAAATGTTGAAAATTATAAATGTTGAAAGTACTTTCAAATAGGCAAAAAACTGTATTTTCACATTTTATTAAATTTTTCATTAATTCTGAATTGTTCTGAATTCTAAATAACCAGAGAATTATTAGTATATTATCAATATATTAAGCAATCTGATTCATTTAGTAACAAAAAATTACAAAATTTGAACTATTTCCTTCAATCAATATTGCAATGATATTGAATAATAATAAAGCTCACAAATCAGTTGTAATTCAACCAGATGAGGAATGTTCCACCTTATCTGAATTAAAACTAAAAATAATTTTAGCTTTAGCGATTATGATTATAGCTGTAATAGATAAAGACTTCTTTTTTTTTTTTTTAATTTTATTTGTTTATTTGACAGAGACCACAAGTAGGCAGAGAGGCAGGCAGAGGGAGAGGTAGAAGTAGGCCCCCTCCTGAGCAGAGAGCCCAATGCCGGGCTCGATGCAGAGCTTGATGTGGGGCTCGATGCAGGGCTTGATGTGGGGCTCAATGGGGGGCTCAATCCCAAGACCTTGGGATGACCTGAGCCGAAGGCAGAGGCTTTAACCCACTTAGCCACCCAGGCATCCCATAGATAAAGCCTTTTAAAGTATGTCTTCATCCCCAGGTGGAATTAGAAACTTTAGTTTTGTATGTTATAGGACATACGGCGCATATTTCCAATTCACGTGCCTATCACATTTTCTTATAACTAATATTTTATCATCAGTGTTCTTCACTAGGCTGCGATCTCCTTGAGGGCAGGTCTGTCATATAGATATAGATATAGATATAGATAATATATATATATATTTTAACCCAAATGACTTGTTCAATGTCAAGTCATTATTCTATAAGTATTCATTAAATGATTGCATATATAAGCTAATTTATTGTCTTTTTAGAATAATCTTTTTAAGAGGTAATGAGTATTTCAATCTCAGATCTACTGGAGGAACTGTATTAAATTTTCTATTAAAATAGTTGACTAAATTAATTGGCCTTTGAGTCATAGAGACTTGTGTTTGAATCCCAGATCACTTACTTAATAGCTGTATCAAATTGTACTGATTGTTTATATGATTATATAACTTATGTGCATTTTAATTCAGAGAATCAGCCTTTCTCACTCTGCATGGTGCCTGGACAAAATAAGCACCTTTTCATTCCTTCTTCCAAAGAACTTAATTCCTTAATTTATTAAGTATTCATTAACCTCTCTCCTAGTGCTAGACAATGTACCATCACACACGTCCATATACAGAAAAGAAAAAAGAAAAGTGGAAGATAGATTTCTTATCTTGAAAAATTTATCTTATTGAGGTGACAAAATGCACAAAAACACGGGAAAGAAAGATATATCTGTTTTGATACCACTTCTAAATATTTGAGAGCACTATTGGTCTGTTTAAAGTTCAGAGAAAGAGTGGTGAATATGCCATGGAGAAAATCAGAGTGACAAGGCATCTTGAAGAAAAGGTTGAGTTATAAGTAAACATGTTTCATATTAGGTATCCTTGAAGCAAACATTAGGTGATTTTTTTTTTTTTTTTTTTTGTACAAGTGATTTATTGAAGTGTTCCCAGGAGTATGAGGGAAAAGGAACAGAAAGGATGGAAAAGGAGATTTTGATCTAAGGTATAATCATGGATGCTTTCAGCCTCATCTGTAGAGGAACTCTAGGGTTTCTGTTGTAAACCAGAGTTGCTGTACTGGGATGAAGAGCAGGGACTTTTAGAATCAATCACCCATCAGTGTTGAGTTAAAAGGTATATGTGTACATACATGCTGTTGGAAGGAAGGAGATATGATAAGAATTGCAAAACCCTTCTTGCTTTCTCTATATGATGAAAATGTGAGATCTCAGTCTGAAGGCCATGTTTGCTAAAAAGAGTGTCTACTAACTGTGCATCCAAAGACAAAGTACAGGGAAGCCTAGGCACTTAAAAAAAAAAAAATAGAGGAAAAGGTGAACTTATGCATCTTTAGGGAGTGCAATCATTGTCTAATATGTGTATGGGTCAGGTAGAAGGGGGTTGCTGACAATTTATAGGAAAAACAAAGGATAACCCTAAATAGGGAGGGAGGTTTTTCTTGAAACACGACACCATTGACCTGCAATTCTTCTCATCAAACTACTTATCCAGGGTAGAAGTGAAATTCTACTTAAAATGGTTTTGGAAAATTATTCTTCAGCCTTTGCTTTTAAATTTCTAGAAAGAACCCAGTGTTTCTGGGGTCAGCTACTCTTAGAATGAAAAAGTGGCCTTTTGGTGTGTTCTGATTATTGGGCTCTTAATCATTCCCTTGTTCACAGGTTACAAGGGATTCCAATTACCACCTAGAATGCCTTCTAATTTTTTTTTCTTCAGAAGAGCGACTCCTGTAGTTGTTCTTCTTTATGTTCGCCTGAAGTCATGCCACAAGCTATTACAATTTTATTAGCTTGCATTTTATTACAGATCACTAAGTCTTTTACTCTGATACTTTGGAGTCTACAGTGCACTTAATTTTTTATATAAGTTGTCTTTTAGCCCAGGCATTTCAAAGATAACCTAAGGCCATTGAATATTCTTGTTTATCTTGCTAGTTCTCCATGCACTTGCAGGTAAGTAGAAATGTTCATCATATCTACAGTCCCACTGTTGTGAACCTAAAGTAAAGGAAGACCATGGAATAGAGTTCCCTATTCTTTCTCAGTGAACTTTTCCTGCCATGAGTGTTTCACTTATTCTTTTTTTTTTTTTTTCATTCAAGGTGGGGAAATGGAAAGGGAATTTGGGAAACTGTGAATTCTTTAGGAAAAGAACTAGCATCTCTAAATTTAGTTATACTTAGTTCACATATAAAATTTTAAATGCTGAATAATGACATGAATTTATTTTTATATATTCCAATGAGATTAGATTTGAAAGGATTTAGGAGTACTGACCTTGGGAAATATTTAATATTCTATGAATTTTCAATTTTATATCTTATTTTTTCTGAGATTGCTTTTACTAACTTAAACAATGTTCAGTTGATATTGAGGTCATGTATATATTTTCTATTTTGTCTTATTACCACATTTCTGAGTTGCTCCTATGATTATTAAAGTGCTTATTTATCCATGTCTTAAGGAACACATGCAGGTTTTAACCTCCCCATATGTATCCGTCTTAGCCCTTGTCACAAATACATTATCTGGATTATGAACTCTTCATTTGCCAGCTAACAACTGTCAGTTTTGAAATTTTTACTCTGGTAATTGCTGGAAATTGAAACACTTATAACAAAGAGGGAAAAAAAATCTGTTTAAGGGAGCTCCTCAAAATTTTCCCACAGAATGGTGGAGATTTACTGATCAAATAACATAGTATATTTATGAAAATGACCCATTTATGTTTTTTCTTTCTAACAGATCATAATTCTAAAATGGCAGATCAAGGTTATAGTCACTTTTCTATATTATACCTTAATGTCTGTCATATATTAGATGGTCAATAGTTATGCAGTAAACAGAGGCATTTATTTTGTTCAAGATCGTGATAAAGCAATTTTCTTATATAGTTAAATATTTGTGACTCAGTTTTACATATTTTTTACATAGTCTTAAAATCGTATTATCAATTATATGCTAGAATTGTTAAAATATTCTAATTCTTGCCCAGCCGTTCCCTAAATCCAGCTTTAAATGGTGTTGCTTGAATGGGTTTGTTTATATTCTGTTCCCATAATTAGTATTAACAGCAACCTGGGACTCTTTTCAACCCAGAGAGTATCATATTTCTTTATTACTATATTTGAATTAATCTCTGGGAAATAATACATAATGGGATGTGATATGGCTTAAGTCTGATTACACCCAAAAGCATAAGATTAGAATTTAAAATTTACTCCTAAAATAAAAAGAATCAGTTGTTAAGAGTTTATGTAGCTTCCTAACTCCATTTTTGTTTGAGGGTTTAATGATCATTTCAGTGTCAGAAGTACAATTTAAAGCATAATTTATGGGTTTGCTGTAAAGATGCTTATGTAGAAAGAAGGAAGCAAGGGTGCTATGAGGCAGAAATATACTCCAGAATTGGTCCAAAGCAGATTCCATTTGAGCCAATGCATTAAATGTAGAATAGGACCTGTTGTAAATCTAAATTCTTCCTCCAACTCCTGGGGAAACATACATTAAATGTGTATATTTTCTTAAGTATTGTATTTTATTTCCATTGTTGTCATCAAATATTTTGGCCATAATGTATTTTTATTGGAGAAATTATGTGATCTTTATATCTCTAGGAGTTGAAAAATATATGGGTATTATATTTAAAATTGAAATATTAAAAGTTTTAAGTACCTGTGATGTGATTTTTTTAAACATGTTTTCATGTTTTCATTGAGGATGGGGACAGAGTGCTTTGGTTCAGTGCTCTTTTCCACCCCTAGAATATTTCTACAGAAATGATGAGAGCTACAGAAGAACTAAATGAATAAAGGGATAAATATTCAAAGATGTGACAAGGTATCTTGTATTTATTTTTGAGTAGAACTTGCATTCAGATTATGTGTATCCAGCTCTGAGTAGCTCAGATCCATAGTTCTTTTTTTGCAAGGAAGTTCCAGGGAGAAGAAAGAGCATAGATGACCATCTTCTTCATAGAATTATCAGAATTATTCCTGATAATAGGTTTCTTTTCATTTGGTTGAAGCACTAGTGGTTAGTACCAGGCCTGACTCAAAGCAACTGCTCAATGATTATCTACTTAGTGAAGGAATGAATGTGCATATCCTATTGAGCTTTTTTAAAGGCTTCATGAATAGAGTCAGCATTCACACACTATGAAGCAAGGGCTTCGTGATTTCAGCAATCTGTAATATTGTATTTTATAATTTTACTTCAGTATTAAGTTATAAGCATTCAGTGATAAAGTGTATTTGTAATTTTTTCAGACATTTTAAAACCTGATTGTTTCAAAAGATAGTGCATAGTTAAGGAACAGAAAATTGAAGGAAAAAATGTGCAGAGTTATCAAAAGACTGAGTATCTGGAGACTTCTAGTGTGTAAAGTAGAGAAGTATCATATGATACATTTGTGGGAACTCAGCACATTAGAAGTCTTTGTGTATAGTGAAGTAAATTTTAAATTATTTGATTTTCATTTGCTTCCCTTTAATTCAACCGTTATTCACCCTCAGCTTATCCTCTGAAGAAAACTTTGCAAGACATGGTGGAGAATAGCTTTTAGTAGAGTAAGAAAAAAGTATGTGGGAGATAGTACTGTTAAAAATCTTATGAGTAGCATGATGTTGATTTATAAATATTTTAGCTTCTACATTATATGTCATCTCATAAAGAAACCCAATAGTCATCCCAATACTTTATTGGAAACTTTCAAAAAACAAGGAGATCAACAATAGTAATGAAAACAGAGTTGCTTTAGAGAAAATTCTTGGCTATTTATTGAAATCTAGTTTGAATCATTATGGGATTGAAAATGTTTGACAGAGCTGATGTACCAGAAATGGTTCTAAAAATAGAGTGTACTAGAAACATGAGACCTTTGAATTCAATGATGGTAACAGGTGCAGCTTTAATGAAATACATTAGCATGTTAAAATAAACAAAACTAAACCTAGTCAGATGGATAATGATCAACATCTTTATTTACTGAATTTCATAGCAAAGACTAAAGACATCAGAGAAACATACCTTTAAAATAAGATGTGCAATCTCAGGGAACCTATTTTAGCTTTTGCAGATTTTAAAACATAGTTGCTCTGTTTTTCCTGTCTGCACAGTTAGAATATAAAGAGCTGGTAAAATTACTATGTGCTGCAATAAAATTTTCAAAGTCACTGAGTAATGCAAAGTTCCACTGACGAGTATAGACCCCGATAGCCTGAGACCACAAACACAGGAAGTTCTCCCATGTAGTTTCAACAAATAACCAGATGAAACCCCTTTCCCAAGTCCAATTTCAAAAAGATTTCTTATGAGGAACATTAAGAAGTTCTCTCTAGGGAGACTATTTTGGCATATAGAGTACTCTCCAGTGTTTGGAGAGCCCTGGCTAGATCATGGTGTGAGTGAATTCTCTATCTTTCCTTGAAAGTTTTAGGAGCAAAGTGAATGTTCATGGAGACTCTGATGATCTGAGAGGGGTGTGGAATGAAAGCCCTTGAAATTGATATGATTTGAAAGGTGAGACTGATAGTGCCAGTGGATTGCCAAAGGCCATGTATGTGGAGCTTGTATAGCCTGAAGAAAATACAAGGGGACTGAAAACCTTGATGGTGTAAAAAAAGAAATTTTTCTTTCCCAAGCTACTTGCTTGGGTTAGGCAAAAAAAAATTGCATTTTCAAGTGACAGAAGGGAATATGCTGACCCATGTGTTTCAGAAGAGAATAACTGTTGTTTCTGTCAACTTCAAACTATCGACATACATTCTTGTATTTTTAGTATCGGTGTGGGCCAGATGAATTTCTGCCATTAGCAGATTCTATATCTGTGATTTAGAAGGTAAAGAAAGCATTTTTTTTTTCTTGCAGTAAAAATTACAAGATGATTTACAAGAGAGCATAACAAAACTGATAGAACAGACAGGAAATAGTTAAGTCACAATCTCAGGTAATTTAGAATTCTACCTTAGAAGAAAGGCTTCAAACTTTAGCAACAGTAAAAAAAAAGGGGGGGGGGTGGGAATCCACAATAAGAAAGGTATTCAAGTCCATTTAGAAAAAACTGGATGGCAGTTTTTGCATTGAATTATAATTGACCTATAGCATTATATTAGTTTCATGTATAAAGCATAGTGATTAGATATTTTTATACATTACTTAGTGCTCACTAAGATAGGTCTAGTTACTATCTGTTGTTCTACAAAGTTATATGATTGACTATTTACTGCGGTGTACATTACAACCCTGTTGTCTTATAACTAAATTTTGTGCCTGCTAATCACCTCTACCTGTTTTTCCCAACCCACCACCTTCCTCCCCTCTGGCAGCCACCAGTTCTCTGTATCTGAGTCTATTTCTGATTTGTTTGGCTTTGCTCTTTTAGATTTTACGTATAAATCAAATCATATAGTATTTGGCTTTCTTTGATTTATTTCACTTAGCGTAATACCCTCTAGGTCTATCCATGTTGTCACAGATGTAAAGAGCTCATCCTGTTTCATGGCTGTGTGATATTTCTTTGTATGTGTGTGTGAATACCACACCTTTCTTATCTATGCATCTGTCAAGGAACATTTAGCTGTTTCCATATTTTGGTTATTAGAAGTAATTCTGCAATGAAAGGGTACCTGTTCAAATCAGTGTTTTTGTTTTTATTTATTTATTTTTGGATAAATATTCAGAAAATGGAATTGCTGGATGGTATCGTTTCTTTTTTCTTTTTTTCTTTTCTTTTTTTGAGGAGACTCCATGCTGGTTTACATAGTATCTGCATCAATTTACATTACCACCAAAAGTATATGAAGGTTCCCTTTTCTCCACGTTCTTGCCAACACTTATTTCTTGTCTTTTGATAATAACCGTTCTACCTGTTTTGTTTGGAAAAATGTTTATTCAGGTCCTTTGCCCATTTTTTTTTAAGTTTTTATTTAAATTCTAGTTAGTTGGCACTGTGTAATATTAGTTTCAGGTATACAAGTTAATGATTTAACAATTACATTACAACATCCACTGCTCATCATAATAAGTGCCCATTTAATCCCCATCACCTATTTAACCCATCTGCCCACCTCTCCTCTGGTAACCTCCCTTTGCTCTCTATAGTTAAGTGTCTGTTTCCTGGTTTGCCTCTCTCTTTTTCCCTATACTCCTTTGTTCTTTAAATTCCACATATGAGTGAAATCCTATGACATTTGTCTTTCTCTGACTTACTTCACTTAGCATAATACTTTCAAGCTCCATCCAAGTCATTGCAAATAGCAAGATTCCATTCTTTTTTATAGCTGAGTATTGTGAATATTTTTTAAATAGGATTATTTTTGTTGTTTTTTGAATTCTTTATATGTTTTGTATACCAAGATAGTTATCATTCGCACGTATCTTTTCCCATTTATTAGGTTGTCCTTATATTTTTATTGATTTCCTTTGCTGTGCAAAATCCTTTAAGTTTAATGTAGTCCCATTTATTTTTACTTTTATTGCTCAGCCCTAGAATATTTCTACAGAAATGATAAAATATATATATGTATGTATGTATGTATATATATATATATATATATATATATATATATATATACAGCTGAGAACAATGTCACAGTGCTTACTACCTATGCTTGCTTATAGGAATTTAAGGTATGAGGTCTTACATATGTCTTTAATCCATTTTGAGTTTATTTTTGTATATTGTGTAAGAAAATGGTCCAGTTTGTCTTTTTCATGTAGCTGTCCAGTTTTTTTCTTTAATCTTCATTTTTTAAAAAAGATTTTATTTATTTGTTTGACACAGAGAGAGAGATCACAAGTAGAGAGGTGGCGGTGGCAGCGGGGGGCGGAGGGGATCAGGCTTCCTGCTGAGTGGATAGCCTGTTGTAGGGCTTGAGCCCAGGACCCTGGGATCATAACCTAAGCCCAAGGCAGAGGCTTAACCCAGTGAGCCACCCAGGCACCCCTTTTATCTTCATTTAATCAAGAGTTGATCTTTTCCCTCTTTTATGTTTTTGCCTCCTTTGTTTGGATGAATTACTCATGTAAGCATGAATTTATTTGGGGGATGTTTTTTCCATTAATAGATGTGTCCACTTTTTGCCAGTACCATATTGTTTTAGTCACTATACATTTTTAAAAATTTTATTTATTTGAGAAAGAGAGAGAGAACAAGCAGAGGGGAGAGGCAGAGTGGGAGTGGCAGAAGAGAGAGAGAGAGAGAAGCAGACTTCATGCTGAGTTGAAAGCCTAATGTGGAGCTCAATCCCAGGATCTGGAGATCATGACCTAAGCCAAAGGTAGACGCTTAACCTATTAAGCCACCCAGGTGCCCCTGATTATTATAGTTTTGTCCTACAGTTTGAAATCAGGAAGAGCACTGCCTCCAACTTAGTGCTTTTTTTTTTCTTTTAAGATTTCTTTGGCTAGGGGGCGCTGAGTGGCTCAGTGGGTCAAGCCTCTGCCTTTGGCTCAGGTCATGATCTCAGGGTCCTGGGATCAAGTCCTGCATCAGGCTCTCTGCTCATCAGGGAGCCTGCTCCCCCCTCCGCCCCCCCATGCCTGTCTCTCTGCCTACTTGTGATCTCTGTCTGTCAAATAAATAAATAAAATTTTTTTAAAAAAAGATTTTTGGGGCTATATGGGGTCTTTTGTGGTTCCATACAAATTATAGTATCATTAGCTTAACCAGCTGAGCCACCTAGGCACCCCAGATGTTAGCTTTTTACCATTGAACATGATGTTGGCTCCAGGATTGCCATATTATGGCCCTCATTGTGTGGAGGTACAGTTCTTCTATACCTGCTTTGTTGAGGTTTTATATTAAGTGGATGTTGAATTTTGTCAAATATTTTTTCTACATCTATTGAGGTAATCATGTGATTTTTACGCTTCATTTTGTTAATGTGATATATCAAGTTAATTAGCAAATGTTAAAGCATCCTGGTATTCCTGGAGTAAATCCCACTTGGTCATGGTGTACAATCCTTTTAATGTATTGTTGGGATTCAGATTGCTAATATTTTGTTGAGGATTTTTGCATCTCTGTTCATTAGAGGTATTGACTTGTAATTTGTGTGTGGGAGGGTAACTGTCTGGTTTTGGGATTAAGGTAATGCTGGCCTCATAGAGGAGAGTTTGAAGTGTTCCTTCCTCTTCAGTTTTTTGGAATAGTTTGGGAACAGGTATTAAATCTTAATTATTTTCACCTGTGGAACTACCTGGACCTAAATTTCTGTTTGTTTGAAGGTTTTTTGTTTGTTTTTGTTTCATTTTGTTTTGTTTTGGTTTGTTTTGTTTTAATTACATCACTAGCAATTGGTCTATTTAGATTTTCTATTTCTTCATGATTAGGTCATGGAAGATTATATGTTTTTAGTAATTTATCTATTTCTTTTAGGTTGTCTAATTTGGTGTTTAATTGTTTATAGAATCTTATGATTCTTTGTATTTCTGTGGTATCAGTTGTAATTTCTGTTCTTCCACTTTTAATTTTATTCATTTTACCATTTTTTGGTGATTAAATATTTGTCAATTTTCTTTTCAAATAACAAGCTCTTAGTTTCACTAAACTTATTTATTTAATCTTTATATTCATTCTGGCCTTTATTATTTCCTTCTTTCTCCTAACTTTGGGCTTAGTCTTCCTAGCTTCTTCTAATGTAAATTTAGATGGTTTGAGATTTTTGTTTCTTGAGGTAGGTCCTTTATCACTATGAACCTCCCTCTTAGAACTGCTTTTGCTATGTCCCACAGGTTTTAGACATTGTTTCCATTTTCATTTGTCTCAAGGTATTTTTTGATTTTCTCTTTGATGTTTTAGATCACCCATTGGGTGTTTAATAGCATGGTGTTTAGTATCTACATGTTTGTATTTTTCACAGTTTTCTTTTACTTCCTGTAATTTATTTTTAGTTTCATACTGTTGTGGGTGGAAAAGATGCTTGGTATGATACCAGTCTTCTTCTACTTGCTCAGACTTCTCTTGTGGCCTAACATGATCTATCCTGAAGAAGGTTCCAAATACACTTGAAAACAATGTGTATTCTGCTGTTTGGGGGATGGAAAGCTTTGTATATGTTTATAGTTAATCTAGTCTAATGTGTTGTTATAAGCTAATATTTTCTTAGAGCAGTCTATCCATTGATGTAAGTAGGGTATTAAAGTCCCCTACTATTATTGTATTCCTGTCTATTTTCACATATTTCTGTTAATATTTGCTTTATATGTTTAAGTACTCCTGTGTTGGGTACATAGATGTTTACAAAATATTACATCCTCTTATTGAATTAAGGCTTTTCATTATGTAATTTTATTACAGGTTGGTTTGTTTTTTGTTTTTTTGTTTTTTTTTTTTTAGATTGTATTTTGTCTGATTGAAATATTGCTATTCCAGCTTTCTGTTTGGTTCTGTTAACATGGCATATCTTTCCATCCCTTCACTTTCAGTCTGTGAGCATCTTTAGTTTTGAAGTAAGTCTGTCGTAGGCATCATATAAGAGGGTCTTGTTTTTTTTTTTTAATCCATTCAGCCACACTTTGTCTTTTGATTGAAGAAATTAGTCCATTATATGTAAAATAATTGATAGGTAAGTACTTATTTCCATTTTGTTAATTATTTTCTATTTTTGTGCACTGTCTGTTCTCTTTCTTGTGGTTTTCTTTGATGTTATGTTTAGATTCCTTTGTTTTTATTTTGTGAATTTGCTATAGGTTTTCTCTTTCTAGTTATTGTGAAGTTCATATATAACATCTTATGTGTATAATAACCTTTTATAACTTAATAGTAACTTAATTCTGAACATATTCTGAAGTCTTATATTTCTACCTTCCCTCCCCCAACATTTTATACTTTTGATGATACATTTTACATCTATTTATTTTATTAATTTTTAGCTAATTATTGTATTTTTAATTTCACTTATTTTGCTTTTTGCCCTTCATTTGTTAGTGGTTGATCCACTGCCTTTATTATTTGTTTACCTTTTCTGGTGAGGTTTTTCCTTTCACATTTTCTTATTAGGGCCTATTTTAATTAGCTTAGGGAAATCCCATTAACATTTCTTGGAAGGTCAGTTTAGTGGTGATGAACCCTTTTAGCTTTTGCTTATCTGGAAAATTCCTCTCTTTTTCAATTCTGAATGATAACCTTGCTTGGTTAAGAATTCTTTATTGACAGTTGTTTTTGTTGTTGTTGTTTTTCCTGTCAGCTCTTTAAATATGTCATGCCACTTCATTCTAGCCTGCATATTTTCTGATAAACAATGTGCTGGTTTATATTTTTATTCCCTTATACATAGTATGTTGCTTTACTTTTACTGCTTTTAAGATTCTCTCTTCACCCTTAACATTTACCATTTTAATTATAATGTGTCTCTGTGGTTTTCTCTTTGGGTTCATCTTATTTGTAATTCTCTGGGTTTCCTTGACCTGGGTGGCTGTTATGTTTCCCAGATAAAGGAAGTGTTCAACACTTATTCCGTCAAATAAACTTTCTGTCCCTTTCTCCTTTCCTGAATGTTATTTTACTCAGTCTTGTTTCAAAACTTCTTTCAGGTATCCTCATTTCTTTTTTCTCTTTCTTTTTATTTTTTCAATTAAATTTTTGTTTTGTTTTGTTTTGCTACTCTGTCTGGGTGTTTTCTATTGCTTTGTCTTCCAACTCATTGATTGGTGCTGCCTTTTCTTTCATTGTGCTGTTTTAATCCCTCTAATTTTCAGTTCAGTTTTAACTTCTGCTTGATACTTTATATTTTAGTATCTATTTGTTGAAATTTTTGCCATGTTGTCAATTCTTCTCCTGAGATCAGTGAACATATTTATGACTGTTACTTTGAACTCTTTATCTGGTAGGCCATTTATCTCTGTTTTATTCAGGTATTTTAAATTAATTAATTAACTTATTTTATTTATTTGTTTGTTTGTTTGTGATTTACCTTGTTTGTTGGTTTGGAGCATAGCCTGTCTTCTCGTTTGTCTGTCTCTGTATGTTTGCATTTATTAGCAAAATAGCTGCTTTTCTTAATTTTGAAGGAATGGTCTTGAGTAGGAGCTGTTCTTTGTGGCCCAGAAGTACAGTCTCCCCTAGCTACTAGAATTCTATACTCTGATGTACATTCCTTGTAAGGGCTGTGTAAGTGTGAGGCTGCTGCGTGGGGAAGACAGGGCTTGAGGTACTTGCCTAGAGTGGTTGAGACTCAGTGCCTTTGCATGGTGGTCAGGACTTGGGGCACTTGCCTGGCTGTGCATAGAGGATGGTGCTTAGGGCATTTTGCTTGTCTTGGCTCTGAGTGGGACAGAGTACATTCACCCAGGTTGCTTATGGCATGAGGTAAACAGTTATGCTTTCTGGGGCTAGCATGCTAGAGAGAGGGTGGAAAAACTCATGCCCATGAGCTTCATCACAAGCAAGTTAGGATGAACAAAAATGACCTCTGCCAGTGGTTCTGTTCCAGATAAAGTCCCTGCAGATATCTGCCTCTCTCCCTTGCTATGGTTCAGGCATTTTTCAATCTGTTGCTTTTGTGCTGGTTATTAGGATAGTGGATTTTTGTGCCAGCCCTTAAAAAAGCACAACTATTATTACCTATATTTATAGGATTTTTCTGAGTTTTAATCATCGTGAGTATCAAAACCAGGTAATTTGGGGCTTGTCTTCCTCTACTGACCCATAGGGTTACAGCATAAGAAAGTTCTGTTTCTGCCATCCATCTCCATTGTGGGTCATTGCTTCTGGAATGGAATCCTTGGTGAGACCATGTATTTGCTTCTTCCACCCTGCCATCTACACCCTCAGAAACTGTGTATGTATGATCAAAAACCAATCACATACTATGGTGACTAACATAACATAATACAAAATAATAATAATAAAAGAAGAAAGTATATGTGTGTATGTCTCTGTGAATAGACACAAATATTAGCATCTAAGGTATCCCCAAGATTTTCCACCCCTCTTATATGCACTCTGTATAATTTTGGAGGCTATGAAATTAATGAGCTATTCCAGTGGTGTTTAAATGGCACAGTTGATTTTAGCAAATTTATCTGGGTCACCTAATCAAATGTTGCCTTTCAGGAAAGTTTTCTCTGGTCAGAAAAGATTAAGTCAGAGAAATTCAGGTGCAAGAAAAGTTTTACACATAGGGCACCTGGTGGCTCAGTGGGTTAAGCCTCTGCCTTTGGCTCAGGTCATGGTCTCAGGGTCCGATAGAGCCCTGCATCAGGTTGTCTGCTCAGCAGGGATCCTGCTTCCTTCCCCCACCTGCTCCTCTGCCTGCCTCTCTGACTACTTGTGATTTCTCTCTCTCTGTCAAATAAATAAATAAAATCTTGAAAAAGAAAAGTTTTACACTGTTTTTAGTTGGAAATGGCATATGGTAAGGGAATGTTAGGACTCTCTAAGAGCTGAGAGTGGTCCTAGCTGTCAACCAGCAAGAAACAGAGATCTTAGTCTTAAAATCCCAAATTACTGAGTCCTGCCAACAATAAGAATGAGGTTGATTTTTCTTTTCTAGAATCTTTAGGTGAGAGATCTGTTTTCAAGATCTATTTTCAAGTTCCTTGCTTTTAGGCTTATGATACCCTCATCACAGAAGCAAGTTATGCTGTGTTGTACTTCTGACCTACAGACTTTGAGATTTAAAAAAAAAAAAGTATTGCTTTAAGACAATGAATTTGTAATTCATTAATCAGTAATGTAAAATTAACACATGCATAACACATGTATATGTATAATAAGTAAACAACTTACTAGTCATTAGGTAACACCTATATTTTAACAACTTTATTGATAAATAATTATAAAATCTATGCACATGTAAAATATATAATCTGATGACTTTTGGCATGTACACACAGCCATTGAATTTTCAATGTAATGAAGATTGAAAACATTTTCATCACCCACAAATGTTTTCCAGTATCCTTTTTGTATGCTTCCTTTTCTCAAGAAAATGAATTTGTAATTCATTAATCAGTAATGTAAAATTAACACATGCATAAGTATATGTATATGTATAATAAGTAGACAACTTACTAGTCATTAGTAGTTGGGCACATGGAAAGGAGTGTTTTTTCCAGATTATTTCTTCTTTATGTTCAGATGCGTAATTTCATTATCTTGTTCACTGTTTTCTTATCTTTATATTGCTAATATACCCCCAGATTCTTTGTTTCAGGTATTTTATTTTAGGGGTTCCTGATGGCTCAGTCAGTTAAACATCGGCCTTCAGCTCAGGTCATGATCTAGGGGTCCTGGGATGGAGCCCCAGCCAGCATCAGGCTCTATGCTTAGCAGGGACTCGGTTTCTTCTCTCTCCATATGCATCTCCTCCTGCTAGTGCTCTCTCTGTCTTTTCTCAAATAAATAAATAAATAAAATCTTAAAAAAATACATTTTAACACCTCTTATTTTTCTTCCATATATTTTCTTCCCTGTTAAGATTTCCTAAATTTTCGTTTGATGTTTTTACTTCACCTCACTAAGTTGTTAAGTAGAATAACTGTTTTCAAAATCATCTTCTTCTTTACCTGAATCTTTATATTTCATGCATTTTGGAACATACCCTGAACATTGTAAATATTGGGTTTTAAGGAGTCTGGGCTCTGTTAGATTTTTCAGACGATTCTGAAGAACGTTGATTTTAAAAAACAACAACAAAAACAAAACAAAACAAAAAAAAAACTTGTTTAAATTCAAACTGGAAAACATCAGCATTAGTTTGATTTTCAGTTAAATCTGTTACCCTACTTCTGCTCTCTCTGACCAGATCTCTAGCAGTCATGGTTACTCCTGGTTTTTCATTTGAAAAAAGGCAGCAGTCTATCAGTTAGAGGTTTAACCACATAACTGCAGCCTTTCTTCAGGTCAGAGCCACCAATATGGCACTGCCTTCATGGTCCCAACTCTTTCTTCAAGGTTTTACTCCCCTCAAAACTGACAACTTTTTTCCATGTTCCATAGCCATTGAAAAATTGATTTTTATTTTTTATTTTACAGTGTTTATGGCTGTGAGGTGGTTTCTTTATTGAGAGCTTATACCAATATTTCAGAAGCAGAATATTGGTGTCTGTTTTATAATCCTGAATTGTTGAAGTGTTCCATTTATATTACAGCCATTTCAGAGTTTACATAGGATGTAAGTATTAGAATGCATGCTGAGACGTGTGCATCCCCTATTTCCCCATTGATACTTAGCTATAACTCAGTATATTCTAAATCACATGTTTTTTTATTTCCTCTTATTGGTACAGTGTGGATGAATATTCATTCTGCAAACCCAATAAAAATACAAATAAAAGTAACCATTAAACTAACAATGCTGAGATTTGGTTATAATATTTTTATGCAATGGGTTAGAAATGGATATTCTATGAGAACAGAAATATTTCTTTTTAAACACATATATTTACAATACTAAAATTATTAAATTAAACAGAAATCTGCCTGATAATATTTTTTGAATAAATGAAGGACAAGGTGAAATTTCTTAAGAATAAAATGTTGACTCTTTGAAATAAAGGAGAACAAAATAGATCAAAGTTAAGATTAGAAAGTCAAATATGGGGCAGCTGGGTTGCTCAGTTGGTTAAGCGTCTGTCTTCAGCTCAGGTTAATCCCAGCATGGTGAGAGTGAGTCCCATGTCAGGCTCCCTGCTCAACCTGGAGCCTGCTTCTCCCTCTGTTTGCTGCTCCCCCTGCTTGTGCTAGCACACTCTCTCCCTCTGTCAAATAAATAAAATCTTAAAAAAAATTATTAAGTCAAATATTTCAGCGTTTAGAGATAATAAGGAAAACAAAAATACACATCTGTATGAGAATAACCAGGAAATACATCACTTGTGTAGAAAGACTTGAAGTCAAAAGAGAAATATATTTGCTTCCATTCTTTTGTCCTCATTAACTGTCACGTGGTTTTGCTTTCATATCTCATGTAGATGTGATAGATACAAACTACATAATAACTGCTAAACATTTGAATTTCTCAATTCAAACATTTCCTTTGCAGCTCTCCGTAGCCCATGTTCTTGAATGTTTGCCAGTTAAAAATATTTTTGAAAGTACACATTTTTATTAGAAAAAACATACTACAGTTTACCCTTGAGCAATTTGATGACTAAGGGTGCTGAGTTCCTTCCACCATGTAGTCAAAAATCCGTGTACTTTTGACTCCCTTAAAGCTTAACATAAGCTGTTGCTTAGCACATATTTTCTATGTTATATATATTATGCACTATATTCTTACAATAAAGTAAGGTAGAGCAAAGAAAATACATTTACAGTATGGTACGATGTTTACTGATATAGCAAGTCCATATCCTCCATTTATAAGATGAATTTTCTGTTGGCACCTACTACAATATTGCTTATTATAGGATACAAAATGCTGTAGATGTTATAGGTATACTAGCAGTAGACATCAAAAATGAAAAGATGAGAAAATAAAATTCATATTTATAGGTATAATGATTTACGCATTGACAATAAGCAGCAATAGAATTGCTTTTTTGTAACCTAATATAATATGATTGATGCTGTGAGTCGGTTAACCTATATGCTAATGAATGAAACATAAATTTTTTTATGGCATACAGTATTATAGTCATGTTCATAATCAGTATTGGAAACATTTTTACATTTTTTAAAAAACTGTTTACTATGATGATAAGTTGATAGGCAGCTTCTCTATGAGTGAAAGAGGCGTATGGTGATATAATTCTTTGAAAACAAAGTTATAAAATAGAAAACTAACCCCTTAATTTTGTATTAATTATCACATGCTTTATGCCTGTGTAAGGATGGGCTATCTAGTTCTGTACAAGTTTTGTACGTGATGTTCTCCACAATGAGTACTTAGGGAATGATGATGAGAGAGTCATCCTACAGTTCTTGCCATAAGAGTTACTACATTTTCACCAGAAGAGGCAAAAATTAAGTTAATTAACTGTACAGCATAATGATTATTTGCTACTCATTAAATGGAAGCAGATCATCATAAAGATGTTCATACTCACTGTCTTCACAATGAGTAGACTGAGGAAGAGAAAACAGGGGGGATTGGTCTTGCTATCTCAAAGGTGGAAGAGGGCCCAAGAGAGGCAGGCACACTTGCTATAACTTTATGGAATTATATCATAAGTTCTTCCTCTTTGCTTTTTCATTTCTCTAAAAATGTTTCTGTATGGTGATGATCTTCCACTGTTTTGTTTTAGTTTCAGTGTCCATATCATAGAAGGGCCCATGTTATAACAAGAAGTCAAAAGCAGCCTTGAATAATTGGAGTCCTTCTGCCAAATGTTCAGTGTCTATTTGTTTTCTGGCCTTGCTTCTTCAGCATCTTCCTGATTGCCTGGCACTGGTTTAGAAGCGCTCCTCTCCATGAGGTCATCTGTTAATTCTTCTGGTGTGCTATTGGCTTTTGAATTTCTCTGAGATCGATTATCTAGAAACCCTTCGCACCATCCTCTGCCTTTTTTTGCTGTACCCACAATCTTTCACATTTTTCTTGATCAGCGTTAGCATAAATCTTATGAAGTCATGCTCCATATGTAGGCGGTTTTCACCAGCAGGAATTTGATTCAGCCTTGATGGCTTTCACGGCTTTTTCTATAGCCATGATTGCATCTTAAATGGTGTAGTTCTTCCATATGTCCTTTATATTAGGATTCTCATTCATGGCATTGATAATCCTTTCCATAGAGTACTCTGTGTAATGAACCTTAAAGGTCCTTATGACCCTCTGATATAGTTATATTAGGGACCTTGTATTAAGGACATCTGGACCACTTTAGTGCTTTCGGTATTGAGCTCATGGGGTTTTGGGTGGTCAGGGCCATTGTCCAATATGAAAAGAACTTTAAAGGGCAGCTTCTTACTGGCAAGGTATTTCTGGACTTCAGGAACAAGGCATCAATGGAACGAACGAATCTCCAACAAAGGGTGGTTGTCTAGTCTGTGTTGTACAACCCAAAGACTGGTAGCTGGGGTTTTTTATCTCTTCCCTTCAAGATGGGGATTAACAACTTTATAGTTAAGGGCATTCCTGATTGTAAACCTGATTGCATTTATACAAAACAGACTTTGCTTATCCCTTCCAGCCTTAAATTCTGGTGCTTGCTTCTAATTCTTACTAATCAAGTCATTTGGGACATTTTTGTATTTTTCTTATTTCTCCCCCAACGCCCAGACTAGGGTATTTTCATCTACACTAAAAACCTTCCAGGTAGATACTCTTTTCTATCAAAGATTTTCTTAATGGCATCTGGGAACTCAACTGCTGCCTCTTGGTCAGCAGAAGCTAATTTGCCTAGATATTTTTAAAGCTAAACGTTTTTCTAAATTGATCAAACCATCTTTTGCTGGCATTAAATTCTCTAGATTTCGGTTCTTCACCTTCCTTTTGTTCTAAATTGTCATATAATGACTTCGACTTCACTTTTTATCAAATTAGATTAGTTCATAGGTATGCATTCCTTACAGTGTTCCTGCACCCACATAAAAGCTGCATTTTCAATATAAGATAAAATGGTATTTTGTAAAAAGTGCCAGGTTTTTATGCATCCTGGTATAGTCACAGTGACAGATTTATAATTTTTTTTTTCTTTTTTTTTTTACTGTGGTCCTTATGCTGGATTCATTGATCTTGAAATGGTGGACAACCCTAGCTATAGACCTCAGTCTTTGGTACATATCAAGCATGTCAACATTTTCTTGTAATGTCATGATTTTTTGCTGCTTCTTGGAAGCACTTCCAGCATCATAGTGGTACCTCGTATGCATCCCATAGTGTTATTGGAGGTTTATGGTATTTGACTAAATATGATGAAAAATACGTGAGAACCACAAGAGATCACTTTTAACTGTAATACACAGTTTACTGGAAAGATGAGCTGCTCATGTGGAGATGATTCATGTCACATGTCATTTTAAGGGAATACTCCCAACACTTGAGCATTCTGCCATTGAAATTAGGAGGTGACTAGAAATTTATGATAGTAGTACAGTATGTATTGTAATTTTATGATTTAATATTAGCATTATTACATGTATTTACATTTCTCTCAACTGTGATTGGCAACATGTACATCTGTAAGCTTTTGTGTAAGTTTTGATAATAGATTGTGTATATTTATACTATTATTTAAAACACTGATTTTCTGTATTTTTTAAGATTTTATTTATTTATTTGACAGGCAGAGATCACAAGTAGGCAGAAAGGCAGGCAGAGAAAGGTTGGGGGGTGGAGCAGGCTCTCTGCTAAGCAGGGAGCCCAATGCAGGGCTTCATCCCAGACCCTGGGATCATGACCTAAGCCAAAGAAGGCAGAAGCTTCAACCCGCTGAGCCCAGGCACCCCCTGTGTATTTTTTTAAAAGATTTTATTTGAGAGAGTAAGTGAGTGAGAGAAAGAGAGCACACAGCAGGGACAGAGGCAGAGGGAGAGGGAGAAGCAGACTCCCCTGCTGAGCAGATAACCCAATATGGGGCTCAATTCCCAAAACCGTGGGTTCATGTCCTGAGCCAAAGGCAGAGGCTTTAACCCACTGAGCCACCCATGTGCCCCTCCACCACCTTTTGGGATCAGAGCTCCTTCTACATATAAGCTTATAGTTTTGTGAGATTTCTCTACATTTAACCTTTAGCCTAAGGAATAGGACCAAGATATGTCTATTAAATATTCTTAATACATAAATATTCTCTGTGTATGATTATTTAAAAAGCAGGAGTTTATAGTCTACCCTGAATTTTCTATAATTAGGGTCCAAAATATGCATGTGCTTAACATGTGTTGTGAAGGAACAAATAAATTCATAATATCTGACAGGGAAAGTATGCATACATAAGAAACTACAATAAAATAAGTGCAGCAACATGAGTATAGTAACAACTTACAGTACAGTTGGGTCTGATTGGGTAAGATTGAGTTCAAGATTATTTTCTTCTAGAGTATGAAGGAAAAGTTTCGGCGAAGGTGATGGCCTATTCTTTAAAGTCCATGCCATGTTTAAGTTTGTTTGTTTTTTAAAATAACTATTGAGGGGCACCTGGGTGGCTTGCTAGGTGAAGCATCCACTCTTTGTTTCTGTTGGGGTCATGTTCTAAGGGTCATGGAATCCAGCCCTGAATCAGACTCTGTGCTCAGCGGTGAGTTTGCATGGGATTTTCTGTCTCTGTCTTTCCTACTCCCACCCCCATGCTCCTCCCTCTCTCTCTTTCTCTCTCAAATTTTAAAATAAAGAAAACAGATTTATTGAACTATACACCAAAGAAGTATACATATTTAATGCGTATGGTCTGATGAGTGTTGAATCATGCAATGCTTATAATACCATTACCGTATTTAAGGATTAGACATTTCTTATATTACCCAAGTTTCCTTGTGTAACCTTTTATTTTTTTGTAATAGAATGCTTAACGTGGAATCTACACTCTGAAATTTTGAAATGCAGAATGCCACATTAACTACAGGCACTGTGTTATAGAGCAGATCTCTAGAATTTACTCATCTAGAATAACTGAAATTTTATGTCTATTGGATAACTTCCTATTTCCCTCAGCTCTTGGCAATAACTATTGTATTTTTTTACTTTTGTGAGTTTGGCTAATTAAGTAGTATGTATGAGTGGAATCATACAGTATTTGTCTGTGACTGGCTTAGTTTACTTAGCATAAGGTCCTCCAGGTTCACCTATGTTTTGCCATCAGCAGAATTTCCTTCCTTTGGAGGCTGAATACTACTCTGTCATGTTTATACCACATTTTCTTTGTCCATGCATCTGTCAATGGATACTTGGTTTGCTTTCATAATTTGGCTGTTGTGAACAGTGTAACAATGAACTTGCTTGCATGCACCTCCACAGCTATATCTTCAAGATATTTATTCTGGAGGAACCTGGGTGGCTCAGTCGGTTAAGTGTCTGCCTTTTGGCTCAGGTCATGATTTCAGGGTTCTGGGACTGAGTGCCACATTGGCCTCCCTGCTCAGCACAAAGTCTGCTTCTCTCTCTCCCTCTGTCTCTCTCCCTGCTTGTGTGCACGCTCTCTCTCTCTCTCTCTCTCTACTCAAATAGATAAAATTAAAAAAAAAAAAAAAAGATACTTATTTTGTCTCCTTCAGGTATCTATCCAGACCTGGAATTGCTGGGTCATGTGATGGTTTTAATTTAATTTTTTGAGTTATCTCCATGCTGTTTCCCAGATAGGCTGTATCAATTTATTTTTCAACCAACAGTGTAGCAGGGGTCTCTTTCTTCGCATCCTCACCAGCACTTGTTACCTATTGTCTTTTTGATAAATCCTGTCCTAACAGATTTGAAGTGATATTTCAATGTGGTTTTGACTTGCATTTCCTTGGTAATTAGTGATGTTAGGCACCTTACGTGAATGTGTTGACCATTTATGTGTCTTTTTGGTGAAATGTCTATTCAAGTCCTCTGCTCTTTTTGAATTTGATTTTTTTTTTTTGGGGGGGGGTTTTGGCTATTGAGTTGTATATGATTTATATTTTGGAAAATAACCCCTTGTCAAAGATGTGGTTTGTAAATGTTTTCTTCCATTTGTAGGTTGCCTTTCATGCTGTAGATTATTTCCTTTGGTGTACAGAGACTTCTCAGTTTGATAATCTCACTTCTCTATTTTTGCTTTTGTTGCCTATGTGTTTGGAGTCCCAGAAACCGGTAAGACCAAGGTCAAGAAGCTTTCCCTCTATATTATCTTCCAGGAGTTTTACAACTTCAGGTCGTATGTTGAAATCTTTAATTGATTTTGTGTTGATTTATGTGCATGGTACAAAATAGGGTCCAGCTTAATTTTTTTTACATGTGTATATCTAATTTTCCTAGTACTATTTGTGGAAGACCTATCTTTTCCCCATGTGTTCTTGAAATACTGGTCAAAGATTAGTTGACTGTATATATGTGGGTTTATTTCTAGATTCTTTATTCTGTTCTATTAATATGTAGGGCTGTCTTTGTGCCAGTATCATCCTATTTTGATTACTGTAGCCTTGTAATATATATTGAAATCAGAATTGTGGTACTTCAGCATTTGCTTTCCTTTTTCACATATGTTTGTCTATTCTGAATCTTTTGTGGTTTCATATGAATTTTGGGTGTTTTTTTCTATTTCTATAAAGCCTGATATTCATATTTTGATGAGGATGATATAAATATGTTTATCACTTTGAATAGTATAGAAATTTTTAACAGTTTTTCCAATTCATGAAGACAAGATGTCTTTATTCAACTGTGTTTTAATTTCATTTATTGTTTTGTGTAAGTCTCTCATCTCCTTGGTTAAGTTTGTTCTTAAGTATTTTGTTCTTTTAGATGTCATTGTGGATGGGATTGTTTGTTAATTTTATTTTAGGATGGATTGTTAGTCTATAGAAATAAACTGATTTCTATGTTGATTTTCTATCCAACAACTTTATTGAATTTATTCTAACAGATTTTTTGTAGAATCTTTAGGATTTTCTCCATTTAGGGTCATGCCATCTGTAAAGAGATGATTTTGTTTCTTCCTTTTCAGTTTGGCTTCCTTTTTTATTTCTTTCTTGTCTAATTACTCTAGGAAGGGCTTCCGGTACTATGTTGATAGAAGCTGTAGTGAGAAGAGGCATTTTTATACTGTTCCCAATCTTAAAGGAAATACTTTTTGTTTTCACAGTTCACTATGTTGTTAGTTGTAGGCTTCTCTTATTTGACCTGTATTATATTGAGATACATTCCTTCTGCACTTAGTTTTTTGGGTGTATTTATCATGAAAGAACACTGAATTTTGTCCGAAGCCTATTCTGTATATGACATCATGTTATTTTTACCCTTCATTCTGTTAATATGTGTCACTGCTATCGATTCACATATGTTGAACCATTCTTGCATCCTAGAGGTAATTCTAATCTTTAAATTGCAGAGATTATTATTTTTTTTGTTTAATTTCTTTTCAGTGTAATGGAATTCATTGTTTATGCACCGCACCCAGTGCTCCCTGCAATACGTGCCCTTCACAATACCCACCATCAGGCTCCCCCAACCTCCCACCCCCTGCCCATTCAAAATCCTCAGATTGTTTTTCAGAGTCCACAGTTTCTCATGGTTCATCTCCCCCTCCAGTTTCCCTCAACTCCCTTCTCCTCTCCATCTCCCCATGTCTTCTGTGTTATTTCTTAAGCTCCACAAATAATTGAAATCATATGATACTTGACTCTTTCTGCTTGACTTATTTCACTCAGTATAATCTCTACCAGTCCATGTTGACTCAAAAGTTGGGTATTCATCCTTTCCGATGGAGGCATAATATTCCATAGTGTATATGGACCAAATCTTCCTTATCCATTCATCCGTTGAAGGGCATCTTGTTTTTTTCCACAGTTTGGTGACCACGGCCATTGCTGCTATGAACACTGGGATACAGATGGCCCTTCTTTTCACTACATCTGTATCTTTGGGGTAAATACTCAGTAGTGCAATTGCAAATGCAGGGTCATAGGGAAGCTCTATTTTTAATTTCTTAAGGAATCTCCACACTGTTCTCCAAATTGGCTGCACCAACTTGCATTCTCACCAACAGTGTAAGAGGGTTCCCCTTTCTTCACATCCTCTCCAACACACGTTGTTTCCTGTCTTGCTAACTTTGGCCATTCTAACTGGTGTAAGGTGGTATCTCAATGTGGTTTTAATTTGAATCTCCCTGATGGCTAGTGATGATGAACATTTTTTTATGTGCCTGATAGCCATTTGTATGTCTTCACTGGAGAAGTGTCTGTTCATGTCTTCTGCCCATTTTTTGACATGATTATCTGTTTTGTGTGTATTGAGTTTGAAAAGTTCTTTATAGATCCTGAATATCAGCCTTTTGTCTGTACTGTCATTTGCAAATATCTTCTCCCATTCCGTGGATTGCCTCTTTGTTTTGTTGATTGTTTCCTTTGCTGTGCAGAAGCTTTTGATCTTGATGAAGTCCCAAAAGTTCCTTTTCGCTTTTGTTTCCTTTGCCTTTGGAGACATATCTTGAAAGAAGTTGCTGTGGCTGATATCGAAGAGGTTACTGCCTATGTTCTCCTCTATGATTCTGATGGATACCTGTCTCACTTTTAGGTTTTTAATCCATTTCGAGTTTATCTTTGTGTATGGTGTAAGGGAATGGTTGAGTTTCATTCTTCTACATACAGCTGTCGAGATTAAATTTTTGAATTTAAGTGTGAATTTTATTATTTATTGCATTTATAAAGAGTTTATACAAGATTCACATAATACTTTAAAAGAAGCATAAATAGGTAGTGATTGTTGAAATTACTGATGGAGGTAAGGAAATCAGTGATAAAAAAAATAATTTAGATACTTTCCTTTGTAGATAGGATTCAGTGGTGCCCCTAGTGTTTATATTAATATTAATGAAAATCTCCAAAGAATACTTTAGTAGGGTCTTGAGGTAGATAAGTGCCAAAAAAGGAAAAGTAACCAAAAAAAAAAAAAAATAGTCTGCTTCTAAAGAATAGATGTAACACTGATGGTTTCTGGGACTATGTGTCAAAATATATTTGTGTGTAAAAATAGATCTGTGTGTTTTTAAGATTTTAGTTTTAAGTTTTGTTTTATCCCATTTCTCCATCATTTACTATTATTTCAAATCATAAAACCTAATAGGATAAAATCTTGAGTAGTATCTTGCATTTTGTAATAGAAAAGAAAAAAAGAGTAAGATTGACTCTTTTAAGAATAGAAGTTTTACATAGTAATTTAAGAAAAAATGGCAACATTGAAAATAATCATCCAGTTTCATTAAAGGATAAGGAAAAGCACATGTCATAATACATTTGTCAGATTGACTATTTTAGTGATGGTACATAATTTTTTAAAGAAGCTGTTATTTGGAAGAAATAATACCCTACTGTGAGAATGGAAAAGGAAAAAGTACAATGTATAAATTATCCCATTAGTTAAGAGATAGGTTCAGGAGACACAGTTGTTTCAATAACTCCAGATTCATTCTTTTTTTTGCCATATTTTCCTAACATATAATTAGGAGAAATATACCACATAGAAATGTGGGACACTATATGAAGCCATATATTATTTTTAATTACACATTTAGATAAACATAATAGCTAATGTCACTTTGGACTACATTAAATTTTCCTTTTGTTTTTTACTCTGTATTGGCAATATTTTAACTGCCTTGATTATGTACCTGCTACCCCCTCCTTTATCACTGTCAAGAACAGATATCATAAATAATAAATATATTTTCTAGTTACAGTTGTGTGCTTGCTATTCATTAAAAGTGTATTGGCCTGGATAGTACAAATATAATAGGCTAAATTTATCATTGTTAAATGAAAACAATCACCAGAAGAAAATAGGGAGATACAGAAAATGATGTAGAGGTAGACTGAATAGTTCACCTTATATTTATAGGATTCTCACTTTGGTTTTATAAAGAATGTTTTGTTTTCTTTTCCATTTCATTTTAATTAGTTGCATTATTCTGTCAAGTAGTGCTGTGTTGGTGGTTGACAGATTTGTAAATATGAAGTGGCTTCAAGAACATTCAATTATTTCTTTAGTTAATATTTTTAAGCTCTCTGTCATAGAATTAAGCTTTCCTGAGATGTAACCATGTGATGCATGCCCAAATGACTGGTTTTTCAATTCTCAGAAAATTTATATAATGTTCCAAAAAATGTTACCCTTGAGATAGCCCTTTCCCTAGGAAAACAGTGTCCTTGTATTCAACACTTAACATGATATAATTCTTTGAATATTTATAATAATTGTAATTTAAAAGTTCTGTGTTAAGAGTGTATAACTTTTATCACTACATATATATGCAAACATACGACCGTAGCAAGTCATCATATTTTCCTTCATTAATATCTGACTCAAAATATTTTTAGAAAAACTCAGACATCACCAGAAAGTGAGTAGAAACATCAACTCAGGAGCAGCTATTACAATTTACACATAATCTAAAACATCAGAGATATACTTTCTAAAATTAGTAAAACAGCAAATACCATATTGGGGTTAAAAATTTCATTGCATTTAGTCTCTTATTGTTAGGGAATGCATTCTAAGACCCTTAGGGAATGTTTGAAACCACAGGTAGTACCAAATACCATATATATTACATTTTTTTCCTTTGCATACATATCCAGGACATAGTATAACTTATAAATTAAGCACAGTAAGAGCTTAACAATAATAACATAGAGAAGTGTAACAATCTACTGTAATAAAAAGTTATGTGAATATGGTCTCAAATCTTACTGAACTGTACTCCCCCTTCTTGTAATCATGTGAGAGGATAAAATGCCAACGTGATGAGAAGAGGTGAGATGAGTGACATAGACATTGTGGCATATTGTTAGGCTGCTATTGATCTGATGATGATTTGTCAGAGGATCATCTACTTAAGGACCATAGATGACAGTAACTGAAACCTTCCAAAGCAAAACTGCAGTTCAGGGGAGACTGCTGTACTCATTAAATTTAATGTGGAAAAATGATTGCATCCTCCTAAACAAATACCAAAAAAAGCAGTATTTAAATTGGTGAATCTAAAATTTTGGTTGTATGAGAAGCATTAAGGCTCTTACTAAAGATGCCTAAATACCTGTATAGTAGAATTCATAATGTCTGGGATAGGGCTGGCCTTCTCAATTTTTATAAATATATTCTATAATTAAAATCTATAAAAATGCATTTATAAGTGATGTAACAAATGAAACTTTATTAATGGAGTGTTTCCTCTCTAACTTTATAGGCAGAGAACAATTTTCCCGTAAGCAGAGAAATTACAAACCTACATAGAAGGTTTTTCCTTATATACAACTTGCTGTCTCCACTCTTTGTAATCCACGCAATACTTGTTCTTTTGGATTAATGATGTAAGTATCTCTCAGAAGCTATTACCTCAAGAATAAGATGAGTCTTATTTTTATGCTAACTAATTTTTATGCTAATTAATTTAGCTTGCTGTATTTTAAGTTTCAAATAATGTTCTTATTTTGAAGATTAGGTGCTACCTAAAGAGCATTTTGGCTGGATAACACAGAGGGGAACTTCCGTTACTTGGAGGGCAATGGTAAATATCACGTCCTCAGAGAAAGGAGGAAAGAGGAATACTGCAAGAGAATGGGGAAAAACTGTAAATATGCTTAACTTAATATGCTGACATTTTTACATGAAAATTATGACTGCTTTCTATCTGCATGGATAAGGAAAGATAGTCTACGTCCCACCTATTGCAAAGATGCCCAGTAGTTGGTTAGGTGTCCTTAGCGGCTTGGGAGACCCAATCTGATCCTTTGGAAGTCATTGACCTCCTGTGTTAATCTCATTACATAACCAGTTTGTAAAGATCTTCACTTTCTGGGAAAATGAAGAATACAAACCACCTTATGCACTTGTATTGATTTTCTTGTAAATATAACTGTTACTAAGGATTTGCCTGAAAATACATTACTAAAAGCTGAGACTCTGCTGATCTTACATGGGCTTCAGTGCATCATTAACACTTCTGATCATTGGTACTACCGGTACTATATTCCTGCCCAGGTTTTTTAAACTCTATATATTTGAGGTTAGGATTTAGACTAGAAATGGTTTAATATGGTGATGTATATTTTTTGCATAGCTTTATTCATATTATCCCATAGTTGCAAAGACCAACCATATGGTTTTTGAAAATACAGAGTTATTTTTTAAGTGTGTAATGGTAGTATATGGTCATACATGCTTCTGGATTTGCTTCATTTGGGGCTTCTTGGAATAAAGCCTGTTGTGCATACTAACAGGAAACATACCTGCAAGGCAAATAATACAAAAGATTGATAATATGCAGACACACACACAGACATTCATGAATGCAGTGATTAGTTTATCTATGTATCTAAAACTGTTTCATTTTCATTTTTACAGGAAAAAGTCCATAAAATGGAGCTTTAGTACATAAAAAGATATTTATTCCTAAGTAAAAACAGATTAATTTGTCCTACCTGCAGTGCAAAGACAGGGGGAACAGAAAGATTCTCAAACATTATACACTCCCAAGAATAACCTATTAATATAAAAGAAGAAAAAAAAAAAAAGAAGAAAACATAAAATGAATCTTGGCTGTTTAGCCATTTATATAATCTAGATTTTCAGATAGTTGGCAGCATTAAGCAATTTGTTTGAGCTTCATCTCAGAGAACTAGAACTAGACTGTGTTAAAACAGGAACAACAACAATAACAACCACCACAAAAACTTTCATAGAAAAAGTAGTAGGCAATAATAGTAGTGTTTTACAAATCAATAAATGTGTGTAATTTCTGCAAAGTAATACAAGAATTATGGAAATTGCCTGGTTTGTTTTCTTTCAGTCTCTTAAAAGAGGATCAAAGTGGGTTCAGAAAGAAAAACTGCTTTCCCAGATTTCTCTAGATGATTTTAAATTCATTAAAAATGTTTCCGATTGGAGGGAGGAGTCAAGATGGCAGAGAAGTAGCAAGCTGAGACTGCTTCAGCTAGCCGGAGATCAGCTAGATAGCTTATCTAAAGATTGCAAACACCTGAAAATCCATCGGCAGATCGAAGAGAAGAAGAACAGCAATTCTGGAAACAGAAAAACAACCACTTTCTGAAAGGTAGGACCGGCGGAGAAGTGAATCCAAAGCGACGGGAAGATAGACCCCGGGGGGAGGGGCCGGCTCCCGGCAAGGGCGGAGCAACCGCGCACAAAATCAGGACTTTTAAAAGTCTGTTCCGCTGAGGGACATCGCTCCAGAGGCTAAACCGGGGCAAAGCCCACGAGGGGTCAGCGTGGCCTCAGGTCCCGCAGGGTCACAGAAGGATCGGGGGTGTCTGAG
>NC_081571.1:64042708-64050779 GCF_022355385.1 Mustela nigripes
TAAGTGACTCTTAATCTCACAAAACAAACTGAGGTTGCCGGGGGGAGGGGGTTTGGGAGAAGGGGGTGGGATTATGGACATTGGGGAGGGTATGTGATTTGGTGAGTGCTGTGAAGTGTGTAATCCTGGTGATTCACAGACCTGTACCCCAGGGGATAAAAATATATGTTTATAAAAAATAAAAAATTAAAAAAAAAAATGTTTCCGATTTAACTGTATACTTCCAGAAGTTAAGTCATCGTGATGACACTTACATGTAGGATATTGCTTTACCATTATATGCCTTCCTATAAGTTTTGGACAAATAATTTCTGTATTTTATTTACTAAAAGTAATAAAGTAATAAATAATGTATGTGCCAATCTAAAAATGGTTTAGGTAGATTTTATAACCAATGACAGTGTGAGAGGTTGGGAGAAAAACAACTGAGGGAGATAGAAGAACATAATTTTTTAAGATAAAGGAGGGCATTCATAAATTTACAAAAGGGAGGGAAAAATACTTGTTTCAGGAGAAAAATAGTTTTAAAGGTTATGTTACACAGAGGTAAAAAAGTTGAATAGGGATATATGACACAGCATTCATCAGAGAAGGAAGATTCCAGAGTGGGAATTGAAGGCACGGGGTTGAGTGTCACTTAAATATCGAATGTTAGGGCTTCTCAGAAGTAATTAAACTGAGGGTAGAAAAGGCATTTGCTATGGGAAAGACAAATGAATTCTGTGGCTAAGAGGTAAGTAGTAAATATAGTATGCTTTTGAACCTAGATATTTTAGTCACCATTATTTGCTATTAAGTAATAACTAAGATTGTACCAATGTCATAACTAATTTTACATGTATTAGCTATTATGTGATTTGCCTGAGTATCTTCATAGGTAAATTTGCTACTTGAACATCTTCTAGGGAGAAATGAATGTTTCCTCACCTTTGCAACTGTAGTATGTTCCTACTATAATGTGTATTATATATTAGCATAATTATTTAATAAGTTTGACACAGGTAGGTCTAGAAATCCTTTGATATTAGGAACTGGTTCCTTTTTAATTTTGTTCCTCTCAATAGTGTCCACAATTGACATTTTGCCATTAAAAGTAAATTTGGCATATTCCTTTCCTATTTTCCTATAAAGCATTGAATCTCAAACTTCTGAGGCTACTTACCCAATGCAAAGGTTCTACTTTTAAAAAAAAACACCAAATTTTCATATGTACCAAAATTTCAGATTATGAGGGGAATTTGCCAGGAATTTCTTCCCTTTTTATTATTATTAGTTTTTAAGATTTCATTTATTTGAGAGAGTGAGAGAGCAACAGACTCGGACTCCCTGCTGAGGGGGAAGCCTGACTCCAGGCTCCCTCCCAGGACCCTGAGATCCTGCCCTGAGCCAAAGGCAGTTGTTTAACTGACTGAGCCACCCAGGTGTCCCAAGTATTTCACCTTTTGAAATTGTCTATTCTGAATAGCTTTATGCTACTCAATTTTTTTTTCCTTTGCCACATATATTACTGAACATTTCAAAGAATTATAATTTTCTAGGGAATCTGTACAATTTAATGTCCATAAAAGTCCAAAAGTAACTTTAGGAAATGTATTTTTTTCTGATTTTGATATATTCTAATTTGATACATTTTGGAACTACAAAAGCAGAATTATATACAACTTATATACAACATAAGATATATTTTCTGGTACTGAACAGACCTTAAGTCACTTAAAATTTCATCTAACTGAAATCCTGTAGTGTTTGTTTTGTTTACTTATTTCACTTAGTGTAATACCCCCTAGTTCTGTCCATGTTGTTGCAAATGGAAAGATTCATCTTTTTTATGACTAATATTCTAGTGGGTATAGGTCTTCTTTATTCATTCATCTGTTTATGGACACTTGAGTTGCTTCCATATCTTGGTCATTATAAATAATGCTGCAATAAACAAAGTGAAACATATATATATTTGAATTAGTGTTTTGTTTTCTTGGGTAAATACCCAGAAGTGGAATTACTGTATCATACAGTATTTCTATTTTTAATTTGAAGAACTTCCATACTATTTTCTACAGTACTTGTACCAATTTATATTCCACTAACAGTGCACAAGGGTTCTCTTTTCTTCACACACTCACTGACAGTTATTTCTTGTCTTTTTGAGACGAACCAGACTGGTGTGAGGTAATGCCTTATTGTGGATTTCCCTGATGTTTGGTGATGTTGAACATCTTTTCATGTGTCAGTTGTCCATCTGAGTTGATGCTTTGGCATGTTAATAAAGGCACTCTTTTAGATTAAATATTTAGTATTATTTAACCTTTATTTATAAATTAAGCTCATAAATGTCTATTCTACCTAAAATATAGAACTGTGTATGCAGAGGACAGAATGGAGAATATATCATTTGAATTTTGATTAATGTATTTTTAAGATTTTATTTATTTAAGAGAGAGCATGCACACTCCTCTGTACAAGCAGAAGGGAGAGGGAGAAGCAGGCTCCCAGATGAGCAGGAAGCCCAACAAGGGGTTTGAACACAGGACTCTGGGATCATGACCTGAGCTGAAGACAGATGCTTAACCGACTGAGCCACCCAAGTGCTCCTAATTAATGTATTTGGATGATTCTGTCACTATTTTTTATTCCAGCATCTTCCTGTGACCCCAGGGCCCCAATAAGTCAGTCGTATGTTTTATCATTGAGACTTATACAGAATTTTTCTGCTGGTAAAAAACAACTATATCAATATACTAGGCCATAAACATCTAAAGGCTCAGAAAGTTAGAATCTAGGAAGGTGATAAAATGTTGTTGTACCAAAAAAAAAATTAATAATAACAATAATCCCAGTGGTTATTTATAATCCACCCTTTAAAATAAAATTTCACATTATCTACCAACCCGATTTTCTCTATCTTAAAAAAATAGTAATAATTTAAGATTTATTTTGATTATTATCTTTATTTTAACCTACATTATGATTGATGAGCCAACTTTATCTGAGTGATTTATCAGTTAAAACATCCCTTTTCAGCATTAATAAAAAGGACCTTAATTGCTGATATCTCAAGAATATAAACTATATTTATTTACAAATATCTTGCTAATAGATTATAGATAAAATGGATCAGTTTGACTTTTTAGGTTCTGAAAATGGTATATAAAATTTTTGTATGTGAAATGACAAACTTGTTGATAAGTTAAACATTGGGAATTTTACCAAAAGTTCTATGATTTTGAAAGTGTACTGATGCCATTAATGGACATTAATGGAAAGTTAGATGATGTAGGTTTTTTTTTTTTTTTAAGATTTTATTTATTTGACAGAGATCACAAGTAAGCAGAGGGGCAGGCAGAGAGAGGGCGGGGAAGCAGGCTCCCTGCTGAGCAGACAGAGAGTCTGATGCAGGGCTCGATCCCAGGACTCTGAGATCAGGACCTGAGCCAAAGGCAAAGGCTTAACCCACTGAGCTACCCAGGCGCCCTGTGTAGTTTTAATATTAAATCAAAGACCTCTTTATGAAATACAGTCTACATGTTTTGCTGTGCGCACAACATAAATATCAATACACACATATGAATTGTGTTACAGGGAGAGATTAGTAACCAAATGAAAAGTGACAATGTAAGGGCTTTCTCATGTAGAAGCTTACTTCTGTGACATATAAGATTAAATTTGGAGTTTTGGGCTTTCAAACACTCAGAAATTGAGTGAAATATTAGGAGTCCCTGGGAGTATCAGACTTGATTTTGGCTTTGGCCATGATCTCAGAGTCCTAGGATTGAGCCCTGTGTTGGGAGAGCAGGGGTGGTGGTCCATGTTCAGTGGGGAATCTGCCTAAGATTCTTTCCCTTTCCTTCTGACCCTAACCCCAGTGGCAAACTCTCTCTAAATAAATAAATATTAAAGAAATTGAGTGAAATTTTTATAAGGAAATTAGTGTAAATTTTTATCCAAGAAACATTTATTTTCTATTTGAAAACAAAAGAATCATCTGAAAATAGCTAATTTTTGTTTTTGTTTTTTACATTCAAGACACAGTCACAGATGATTATGTGTATGCTTATACTGGGTCAATGCGAGAGGAAATATATCAAAATAAATCTTTTCCTGCTGTTAAAAAAAAAAAAAAAGAATCATCTGAATGCAAGCACCATGGGAAGAATTTTTCTGTCATTCCTTCCACTCACTGGCACATGCTCAGTATTCATGTTTATGACACTTAGAATTCACTCAGTATTTACTGAAGAAATAAGTACATGCATTGCCAAATTTGACAAAATATTTTTATATTCTATTAAAAAAAGGAGTAGCATAGAAACCATTTCCTAGTATTACCATATTTTTAATTCCTCCTTTGGTATGAAAAATCCTTTTGTGATCTCACCCTTTCCTGAAGCAACAAAGGTCTGTTGACTACTTGTTGTGTGCCTGCCACTGTGTTGTCGTCTGAGAAGCAGGTCAAGCCTGTTCTGTGTTAGAGGCCACTTGCACTTGCTGCACTCGCTTGCATATTGGCGCACAGGGAAAACGTGGCTCATGTGTAAACCAGCCCTCATAACTGAAGTCTTATCCTTCGTAAGTGTTTGTGTAGGGAAATGTATGGATTTTCACGTTCCTTTCATTCTTTGTTCATTCTCTTTTCTTTGTCTAAAATAGAAAGATGAATGCATCCAAAATTGTTGTGCAAACTGTTATACATAATGTAAATATCAGTGTTTGTTGTTGTTGCTGTGAGCCTAGAAAATTATACCTTGTTTCCATACATTTTTCAGATATGATGGTATGTTCTAAGAACATCCCCTTTAATGTCTCTCTTTCATGTAATCACTGCCAGGCTTGTGTTTTTGTGAGTTAGATGCTCTCTCCTCATCACAGAGAACTAGACAATCTTCTGCTTCATTGTCAGGGAAGGTTTTACAGCTTGTTTTTTCTTACTGTCTAATATATCCCCAGGAGCACACCAGAAAAATATATTACATAATAGTCTTTGTAATAAGGCAAACTTGGAGCTTTTTTAAGGTAAAATTGTATCCATTCACTGAGAATACCGGTTATTGTCTCTGTCAGAAAATCTGTGAGAATAATGACAAAAAAAAAAAAAAATCAGGACTAAGCTAACTGATGTTATTTTTATCAAGTGTTCTTATCATTTATCAGTGGGTCTCTAAATCCATGACAGCACAGATTTTAGGAAAAGCCCTGGGTGATGGCAGGATTTATTGGCGAGCTCCACAGCTAGCACAGCTGGAATTATCAAATGACCTAGAGCCTGTAGAATCATCAGTTCCCTGGTTTTCACATTCAGACAATTCAGGTCAACAAGGTTGCTGTATGTGAGCATCATGAGTCCATGAGGAGACTTTGTAATCTTGTAACATTAAGGTATTGTCATTATGTGCCTCTGATTTGGGAGAATTTAGCCAATAGCTAGATTTAAGAAACCCTCAGACATTTGAACTTAACTTCTCACACCCAAATAATATCTAAAAAACAGAAATTGTACTCTATAAATTAGAGGTGGGCATGCGAAATAACCAGGATGTATTACTTCTGCTCGCCCAAATTAAAAGAAAAAAATAATCATACTACAAATATAATATCTACAACAGAATGTTTAACCCAAGAAAACAAAGCTAGGTGTTCTGGAATGAGAATTTTTAGTCACCACAATAACAAAAACAATTTACTTTCTAAATTGCCCTTAACAATTTTATTTTCTTTCTTGAGTTGGTTGTAGGGTTCCGCAGAAGACAATATTTAACATTGTATAATAACACTTCAGGAAACTTTCAGTATTTTCAAAAGGATACTTCTTCTATTCGGGGAAGAAACCAGAGGTGGCACAAATTAAATGTTGGCACTTGAGACTTATTTGGAAGGGTTTTTCCACTGGATATTTTGCAATTCTTTTAATTGAGCAGGGGAGGAAGGAGTACACGCGATGGGGAAAGTGTCCGGCTTGGTGTAGGTACTGTGAGGATACCAAGACGGGCCAAATATCCTTGTTATCCAGAATCTCAAAGCATGTTTGGAGACTTTGAAGTCCAATAAATATGGTAACTGGACAAAATATGCAAAGCCTTATTTTTAAAGAGATGAAAAAAGAAACTGAAGCTAAGAAAAAAAAATGTGAAGGAATGGGCATGAATTGTGTCTCAAACATTGATAAGGCATATAAAAGCAATACTTCCAAGTTTCAAAGTTATTTATTTATTTATTTATTTATTTATTTATTTATTTGACAGAGAGTGACACTGCGAGAGAGGGAACACAAGCACAGAGAGTTGGAGAGGAAGAAACAGGCTTCCCACAGAGCAGGAAGCCCCATGCCAGATTTGATCCCAGGGTCCTGGGACCAAGACTGAGTGGAAGTGCCAAAGGCAGACATTTAATGACTGAGCTACCCCAGTTTCAAAGTTCTGAATGAGGTTTAGAGGAGGGAGGATGAAAAGGAATTACAAGAAGAGTAAATCGATCCCCTTGCTAGGAGATAGTGGACAGTGGGGTAGTATAACAAAATTTCAGAAGTGTAGTTCCTTAGAGAGTATTTGGATATTTGCATATTACCCTACTAACTACAGTATTATTAAAGACAATCACAGAAACATAATATCAGGTATGATTATATATTCTTTATATTTTGGGGTTTCCAGTTTGTATAGCTCTGTCCCTGAACCTTTCACAATAGGAACTATGAAGAAATTGTCTATGTAGGAGGTCTCCAAGATTCAGAATAAGAGGGTTCTATTATTTGTTCCTGTGCTCACAAAGAAACCAATTTCAAGGTTTTAAATGTGATTTGTCCTTGTACAGCTAGAGATAATGCCTTTGTTTATGAAAAATGTAATAGAAAGTTTAGACTGTGGACCCATTTCTATTTTTTAAATCAAGATAATATTTTCATATATAAAGTACAAAATATACTCAAAAGTGAAATGTTACATTCTGTACAATAAATGATCAAAATAGCATACCAAAAGGATAAATAGCACCTCTATATTTATGAGCACCTTATATTTTTAATTTTTCATATAGTGACTTTTACTTTCCTGGCTACTATTTCCTTTTGTTTTTCTTTTTACTTTGCTTACACTGTCAAAGTTAGATTTTACATATGACTTTTTTTTTTTTACATCATGAAAGTTGTTCTTTTTTTTCATTTAATTTAATTTTATTTCTTTTCAGTGTTCCAGAATTCATTGTTTATGCACCATATTCAGTGCTCCATGCAATACATGACCTCCAGAATACCTACCACCAGGCTCACCCAACCCCCTACTCACCTCCCCTCCCAAACCCTCAGTTTGTTTTTCAGAGTCCGCAGTCTCTCATTGTTTGTCTCCCCCTCCGATTTCCCCCATCTCATTTCTCTCCATCTCCCTCATCTCACTTCTCTCCATCTCCCTATGTCCTCTGGGTTATTCCGTATGCTCCACAAGTAAGTGAAACCATGTGATAATTGACTCTCTATGTTTTTGCCTATGACTTTAATGAGTTGGAGTTTTATTTCACATAATTTATTTAAAGTTTTAGATTACTGATACCAATGGAATAGAGAAATATGTATATGATAGTTAATGGTGAGTGAGCCCATCTTCCAAAACTACCCTTTTTATTCTAAGCTAGGATCCTGTATTCCCATCACAATAGACTGCACTCCATATTGCTTCACAACAAGCAATACATTCAGACAAGTGTGGGATTCAACTTGACATGTGGCTCTGTCTATGGAAAGGATAGTGACTATCTTAACTTCCTGCTCTGTGGTGGTCATCTTTTAAAATTTTTGTTTGTTTGGTTTGTTTTTCTTGTATTTGGTATTAAAGCCATTGAGGTTGTTTTTTCACAAGGACACCTATCTGTTTAAATATTTTCATTTAAGGGCACCTGGTTGGCTCAGTTGGTTAAGTGCCTGCCTTGAGCTTAGGTCATGATCCCAGTGTCCTAGGGATCAAGCCTTGCATCTGGCTCTCTGCTTAGTGGGAGTCTGTCTCTTCCTCTCCCCCTCTGCCTGCCACACCCCCTGCTTGTGCTTTTCAGGGCCTGCTATCTCTCTCTGTCAAAAAAATATAATCTTTTT